>NW_011356750.1:0-3596 GCF_000735185.1 Notothenia coriiceps
ACAGTTACATACTGTGAATTTCATGGTACGTTTCTTACAGTGTGCTGTAATGGAAGTTGTATCACTTTATTGCGTTAGTATTGTGCCAGTCACAAAGAAGTTTTCTGCCAGTAAGCACTTGATTGCTTCCAGTGCCACTTGTTTCCTCTAATGCTTTCTGGAAACTCCACCAGCTCCTGGCAGTTGGGGAATAATGACTCATGCTTATTGTACATTTACAATAATAGCTGCTAAATATGCTGACTGTTCCTCAGAGAAGCAAGTTCTGAATTAAATGTTCAAGTGATTAAATCATTAAAAGTAAAGCAGTTGCCCATGTTGTTGTAATTTAATGTATGTGATCCAATTGATATTTACTGTAAATACTATTGTTTAGCTTAAACAGAGGAAAAATAAGTAGACAGATTTAAAGCTACTACAAGGATGATGTGGTATTTAAATAGGGGCACATGGGATTTTTGAGATATTTCAAATATGTATTTCAAGAACATTATTTAAAAATTAAAATCATAACAGTCCGTGGTCTTTGTAAAACATTCACATTTTCACAAGTATATTTGATCAACACAAATATCCTATATATTAAAGGATTTGTAAAATGCTGCTGATAGGTGGATATATGGAAACATAACTAATCATTAATACATGTTATTATTAGCTGAGAAAACCGTTGTTTAGGAACAACAAACTATATTATTTCAGCATATCTGCATCTGCTCTGCAGCCTCAATGAGACTTTTATTGTAGATGAGTCTAAAGCAAACCTACAAATCCTTCATAGACTGATTCTGACGGCAATTGTTCAGAATATGGGAAATGTCATCTCTGAGTGTTCCCTATTCTCATTTCTGTTGTACTGAACATTCACCACCAGGGGGCAGTGTTTCCCTTAATAATCTATGGAATTAGGGAAGTAGCTTCTTTTATAAAAAAAACCTTCATCTATGGGGAAGTCTCATTGAGAGGAAGCCTCTCTTTTGCAGAAACACCCTGACACACATTCACATCTGGAAGCTGCTGCTGGCCACCGAGCACCACCCTGATCATCCTGTGGGCCTGGGAACACACCCGATGACCCCCTTTCACAAGCACGCTCCTCTAACACAATACCTAATCTCAATGTAGCTGACATTACTGTGTAGCTGACCTTACGTCTGACCTTACTCACAGAGGTCACATGCCAACCAAACTGTGTGTCCAGTTTAAGAATTTCTGTTTAATTTGCCACACTGCTATACATATTGTGTGTGCTAGTGTGTGTGTGTATGTGTATGTGTGTGTATGTGTGTGTGTGTGTGTGTGTGTGTGTGTGTGTGTGTGTGTGTGTGTGTGTGTGTGTGTGTGTGTGTGTCATTGCATTTGCGAGAGAGAAGGGGAACCACTGGTGCATTTATACAACAACAACTCATATCCATGGCTACAGTTTTCATAAGGGTTGAAGTTCTTTAAAAAGAAAAGTAAAGAAGAGTTAGTTATTGGCTTAGGGAATTAATGCTTTTTCAGCAGTCATATCTACAACATACTATTCCCCTTAAACTAAAGGTGGACTTCCAGACCCTCCCCCAAAAAACACACACCTACACACACATTGTACACCCCTGGCCTAATCTGGCATTGCGGATGGTGCGTGATCTCATGTGATATTGTCATAACATTTGTACCAATAATGTGATTTTTTTCTGAAAAAGATAGAAAATAATAATAATGCGTAATTTGGGATTTTTATATTTTAAGGTTGGTCTTTTTTTTCTTGTTCTACATTTCTTTTTAAGAATTTAGGACCGTTACATGCATTGGATTTTAACATGGTTAAAAACATATTTTTGCCAGTAAATCTCTAGTGGAGGATATAGCATACACATTCATTGGCTAAAATGAAACATCTCTAGCATTAGCTACAGACTGCATGAAACTTTGATCTCAACAGGTGATGATCACATGATAAGCTACAGCATGATGTCAAAGCATCGTTTCCTGAAGGTTCTGGTAGAATATCAGAAAGAGTTTGATAGGATATAATGATAGGCTACTTTTTTATTCATCGCATGGTACACACGCTAATTAACAGTTTATTAAGAATTGCCTTTGGACAAATAAGGGGAATAATGGAAAAAGATGCTTCTTCTACCAGAAGATGCTCTATATCTTTGGGGAGAAAAGAGGGATATGAATAAAATGTCAGTGCGTCATATGAACCCTCGCAATATGATAAAAATGCCTATTCTGTTTGTAAAATAGACTACGATGTCCATAAGATTCCCCCCAGCCACATAATCCTCCAATTTATTACATACACCTCTCTCCATTTCAGTAACACAGGAGCCCAGGTTGAGGTGTCCCCAAGGCTGTACAGGGTTCGTGAGGCCTTTCTTGATTTTGAGGGTCGAAAGGCCCTCCATAAAATGTGACTATCCCTAAGCATTTCATCAAATTATTAAAAAAAAGAACTAAATGAAAAGGAAAACGTTGAACACAGCCTTTCACCTGTTCTTACCATCCTGTCCTGTTATCAGAATCAGAATATCTTTATTGTCATCATACTTTGGTCTGATGAAATTCCGTTGTCTTCTCTCACTGCAGTAATAGAAATAGAGACAAATAAATAAAAGCAGGGATAAATTGATTTAAATTAAAATGTTAACATACAAACTACAAAAGTTTTAATATAACTGTGTGTTCAAGATGATAAAAAAGGACCGTACATATTTGTGGCTAGTCTTTGAGGGGCAGGGGCGGTTCTAGGGGGGGGGCAGTGCCCCTCTAACACTGACTTTGGACCCCCCTGAAATAAAAAAAAATAAAAAGGTTTATGATTAAACTATTTCTTAGCTGACGGAATAAGCGGAACTAACGATATTTGTCATTCTAGTCGGACCCATTAGAGCAGGGGTCTCCAACACGTCGATCGCGAGCTACCGGTATCTCGCAAGCCCTCAGTAGCCCCCACTTTACAAATACATCTATATCTTTTTACATATTTTACATTTTTATTATACATCCATGATCTCTACAGGAGCAGGGCTCGACAGTAACGGTTGCCAGGTTGCCATTGGCAACCATTCAGAAAAAATGTCAACCACTTCTTGGCCTTTGGTTGCCATCAGTGGCAACCACTTTTTAACATGAAGAAATAAGGACAGCAAACAGCTAAATGTGCACCCCAAAATAGATGAATGTTAATTATTTGTTGTATTAAGAGATATATTTAATTATTGTTGTGACCAGTCGGAACCTGATACTTAAGTTGCACATGCATTGGTGTGATTACGAGCCAGAAAGCAATGCACGTTTACTCGCGTGCACGGTGCGCTGTGTGTTTGTTCTACAAAAAAATGGCGAAGCAAATTACGTTGTTTGACTGTGGGGTACAAAGTTCAGCCAACCCGTCAACATGTCAAACGAATGTTCAAAGTGAGTCAACTGATAAAGCGAACCCGAACGAAAAGCAAAGAGGAAATGTGTAAAGTCTTGGGAGGCGAATTATTTATTATCTACATTCTGCTTTGTTGTCCATTCACTTCCGGGAAAAGTTCCTTCAAAATAAGAGTCCCAATCTTATTACTACCAAAATAAAAGTGCAAAACGAAACTTAACCA
>NW_011356751.1:0-4455 GCF_000735185.1 Notothenia coriiceps
GAGTTTGGATAATTGCACAATATAAATGTATTTTAGTATGCCTCAACAATGTAATTATGATCAGTAGAAATGGCCATGACATGGGACCTTTAAATGAATTTAGTGGAGTAAAAGTAAACAATTGATCTCTGAATTGTAGTTGAGTAGAAGTACAAAGTAGCATACATTGAAATACTCAATTGAAGTACATCAACATTTGTACTTAAGTACAGTATTTGAGTAAATGTACTTAGCTACTTCCCAACTCTGGCTGTGTGTCTTCTTATATATGTTGCTAATGTATGTGCATGAGCTCAAAAGGTCAACAAAGTAAATGAGGATCAAATGAAGTGTAAATTAAAGAAAACTAAGGTGTTCGCACTGAGTGTTAGATGTTAAACAAACACATATATTTCTCTGTGATGTTGCCTTCAATAGTTCTTTACCTTTACTCCACTCATGCTGTTTCAATTTGAAGCTATAAGAAAGAGTCTGGGTTTTGATGTGTGTGTGTGTGTGTTTGTGTGTGTGTGTGTGTGTGTGTGTGTGTGTGTGTGTGTGTGTGTGTGTGTGTGTGTGTGTGTGTGCGTGTGTGTGTGTGTGTGTGTGTGTGCGTGTGCGTGTGCGTGTGTGCGTGTGTGCGTGTGTGTGTGTGTGTGTGCGCCTCGGAGCGAGTCACACTGAGTTAAAGGGAATAACAGAAAAGGCTTCTGGTGGTTTTCCTTCCTGCGTCTTTGGAGCAACCCATGAAAGCTTTTATTCCTAATCACAATCATTTAGAGGGGAAAAGAAAAATGTTCTCTGTGAGAAGTTTCAGATGCACAGATGATTTCTCTTCTGTGTGACTGCTTCATAAATACAGAGAGCATAATGCAATTATTTGCTGCTGTGATAAATAATAATGTGCTACAGGAAGCAACGCGAAAAGCTGTTCCCGCTTCTTTATCCTTTTTATTAATTCTCTTTCTTCTCAGCTGCTTTCTGCCCTGTGGAAGTCATGACGGAGCAACCCTTTCAACTAATCTGAATGTGAACATGAGCTGAATAATTTATTGACCTTAAAGATGAAGAAGTTAGTTTACAGTTCTGATCCCCATATAAATTACAGACTGAGCGCTACAGTCATCGACTCCTGCCTTCATTTTTCTCAAACTGTCCCTCACAAAGGAGTCGCACCACCTTTTTCATCCTCTGAATGCAGAGTTAATTACTGTAATGTGTGTGACGGGAAAGATTTGGTGGTAGTCAGCATTCTGTTTGGCCAGCATCCCAGCGTATCCTGCAGCACAGTAACCAGCTTCACAGTGTTGAAACCTCCAGGAATTAAAAGCCATAAACGTGTTAACTGTTTACCTCCACTGTTTTGTTAATGTCGGTGAATCATTTATGATTTGAATGCAAGATATTTTTGACACAAGGGGGGGGAAATATTATAGGAAAGTCATCAATTCAAGTCCAACTTGGGATTTTCAGCCAGGAGATTATGTTTTAACTTTTGGACGTAATCAAGGTTCCATAACAACCATATTGTTTTATACCAGACATAAAAAAAGTCGTTTTTTCATTGAGCTTTGTTGCATTTTTATTGAGTTTTGTTTAAATTCCAAACTGTAACCACTGTGACTGTAATTTCGGAGGAAATACTTTTCCTGCAAACATTATTGATAATGCCATTTCATTGTATTGAAACATATTATTAGAGGACAGGATCTTATGTGCAGTATATACTTATTACAATTCAATATTGTTCTTAATGGCTGCTATTCAAATACTTTTATATTTGCACTTACTTTTATAATGCTGCTACTTATTTTCTACCTTGGATGTGTACTTGTTTTATTAATGCTTGCCTCTTTGTTAATCATCCTATTTTATTTATCATTTTTATTTGCACTATCCCCTTTTCTGTAACAATGTAAATGTCATCCCTGCTGTGGATGTAAAACATTTGTGATTTGATTCTACGACAAAATGTTAGAAATGTATTGTTTTAGATTTCTTAAATGTTGAACTTATTTTTTACGTTTTCATATTTTCATATCTCCCAAGGGAACTGTATATCAGTATGAATAATTGGAAAGTGTAGCAGTGTCTGAGCCAGAGAATCTTTAAGATGTCTGCTCCCAAAAAATTACTGACAGTTCCCAAATATTACTATTGAAGGCTATAAAGTAGCGCTGCCAGGCTAAAGGGAGATAAAACAGGAAATAAAATGACACCTTTTACATTTTTTCACTATTACTGCAGCATTCATCTGCGTTTAAGGGGGGGGAAATATGATGACAGACACAGCCTTGACAATGAAACACACTGTAGTTGAAGGGGCCAACAAGTTGCTTCATGTCATGTGATTCACATTAGATCTACAAACTGCAGTCGGGTATAAAGGTAGACAGGAGTCTGCCAAGCTGGGTCATTATAAAACAACCTAATAGAGAGAGATGCTTAGTACAACAGATGGCTGACAGTCAGTGAGCGAATAAAGCTCGCCAATAAAGGAAGACAGGAAGTGAAAATGGTTTGCAGCACAAAGGTTAACTGAGAGAATGGATATACACACGTACTTTACTGTACTGTAATCCACAGACACCAGCAGAAACCTCCACCTGCAGCTTCAGCTTGTTGCTTTGTTGCTGTGTTATCAGTGCTGGGGGGAGGACATGATGCTTTACAGAGAGTGAAGATACTTAAGGAGATATGTTGCAATAATGGAGGCAATAAATCCACAGTTTGTTTATGCATGTTGAGTTGAAGGCTGAGGTACAGGTAGCCTCTTGGGAAAAAGTGATTCACTAGTGCTTGTGCTAGATTCGACATAAGGCCTCTCAACAAGAGTCAGTTTTTTACATAAAGCAGCATATGGCAGAGCTGATAAGTGAGCAACCGAGTCGACACGTGATTTCCTCTCTGCTGCACAACAAATACACACAAAGACAAGCACCCAAATAAAAAGAAGAGCAAGCACATTATTTGAAACAGTGGTTTGTGGTGTTATAACAAACAGACAATTGAAGTTCAAAGAGGAGTGAATATCCAGTACTTCTCTTTGTTTGAGTTGTTAAACACAGAATACCAGGACTCTGAAGCTTAACACCTGAATGAAATGCAACCAAAAAAATAAAAGTCCTCTCACTCCTCAAATAAAGGTGGGACTTTGTGCCAGTGGAGACTTTTAAACCTGTTCTCAGTCGCTATACATTTCAAATATTTAACTTGGCCAGGAGCCCTTGGAGACACTTTTTAAAGCTAGAAGTTAATTCTCAGCTTTTAAACACATGGTTAACATTAGGAATTCAAATAAAGCTACTTGGTTAGGTTTAGGAAAATATTGTGGTTTGGGTTTAAATGATTATGTTTGTCAACTTAGTTACATTACATAAGTTACGCTGGCATGGTACACACTGATCACTGAGTGAATGTGATGTGTTTGTATGTTGTATCTTTTAAGAAGTTGCTCTGAGTGTCTAACATTTTAACTCATTTACATTAGAGTAAGTGGAAAGCTTGGTTTTTAATGACTTGGCAATGACACAAGGCTGCGTTTTCCTGGAAATATCAGCACAGAAACCCTGTTGGTGATACAGCATATGAAAGGGATTTAATCAGTAGGCCAGACCTCATTCTGCGATATATGAGGACATTTATTTAAAAAGAACTAACTTTGTGATAAGGGAACTAAAAAAGATGTGAGTCACATAAATAAGGTCATTCTTTACTATTCTATACTAACAGAAATGATGCCGGAAGTGTGCCAACGGTCATCAATCAAACTGTGGCTCAGTTCCAATATCCATCACTGAGCTCTCACTCACTTAAATCAATGGGTCACTTTGGTCATCAACCAAGTCCCTGGGCCTTTCTCATTTCCCTCCTCGACTCCAATCCTCGAGTCCTATCCTCGTGTCTTAGTCCCGCCCACAGGAGATGCGAGCCGAGGAGCCGAGGAGGGGAACCGAGGAGAGAGGAGGGGAAGCAGCAGGCGGTTAGAGAAATGAGAAATCCT
Source organism: Notothenia coriiceps (assembly GCF_000735185.1). NCBI lineage: Eukaryota > Metazoa > Chordata > Actinopteri > Perciformes > Nototheniidae > Notothenia > Notothenia coriiceps. Next base: position 3,983 of record NW_011356751.1, read on the forward strand.
CTCCTCTGAGCGGTCATTTTAAAGAGACGTCCATTAATGATGACAGGAGGCACAGCCCTCTGTCTGATGGACAGATGTGTTCATGATGGAGAGTCCTCTCCAGTCACTGAGAGATTCAGGTGAGCTAAAGGACTCTCTGTTTAGATCAACTCTCTCAAGGGCCATTTCAATTTTTACAAGATCCTCCGAGGGCCGTTCAAATTATTGACCTCTGCTTAAAAAAACTAAAATCACAGCCCATTCATTTCGCCTTTCTTTCATGCTGTGCAAAGAAAAAGCAACCTCTTAATCCAGATATCTTATACTATCACTCGCGAATGCATGTACGTGCACGGTTGTGGCATGACCACCAAAACAGAAAGATATGGACACAAGATGTGTGCAAATGTATTTAGTTTCCTATCCATGTGGACATGATTTAAGTGGGGGATGGACCTAACATCCTCTAGGGGGGTCCGGGGGCATGCTCCCCC
>NW_011356752.1:0-7941 GCF_000735185.1 Notothenia coriiceps
TAAAATGTATCGTCAGCAATGTATGACAAGCAGACTGCTTGTTTAATGTTAGACTCACACCAATAGCTCAATATGATCATAACACGATTGCTTTCATATCAGAGATCAGATGAGGTGGAGCTGCCTCCAGCAATAGAGGATGAGGCAGAGAGAAGCAGCAGCAGCAGCACAGGGTTGCAGCAGGTATGTTATATGCTGTAGTCAGGTGATTTAAATGTATCGATGAAAGGAAGAAGTGTAGGCTACATGATAAGAAGGGAATACAGTTTGAATTAAAGTAATAAAGTACAGTGTAACAATGTTCTTTATTACTTTTTAATGTAAAAATACTTTGTTACTGTACGATATCAATAACAATAATCCACAGCTCCTCTCTCTCTGCTCCAGAGAATTTAAAAAATGTGGGTGCCCCGAAAATTTGTTTCGGGGTACCCGAGCAGCACCCTGCCAAGGCAGTAAACCTAGGGGAAACACTGGATTGTAATATTAGTCATGTCTTAAGGCTGATGATGATAACAGTCTGCATGACCATTTTGGCTTACCCTCCACTTCAAATGCGGGTCTCAGGTTTTTATTTATTTAAGGTGATAAAAGGGCTTCCCATTTGCTTGTATTTACTCTTGCTTGTATGTAAATCAAAAAAGGTTTCTGATGAAGAAGATGAGGGAGACAAAGGTCCAAGCCGAGAGAAGAAGGAAGCCATGGTCAGAAAACTGCAGAAAAAGTTTCCTGACCAGGACAAGGAGGTGAGGACTGAAAGACTGTCTCCGAAGCATTCGGACATTTCATTACTGAGAGTGGTATTGTTTTCACCTTATGAGTCTTTGTGTGTCATCATTGCAAAATGTGCTCCTGAATACATTTACTGTAGCAAGAGCTACCACAGAGCAAGTAGTACTTTTGCTGATGTACTGGACTTGCTTTGTGAGCCGTGGTAGGGGTGTAAGAAGTGCCCCCCACTTTATGCCCCTGGCACAATTTGGCATTATTGCTGGTCTGATCCCATTGTAGTGTTGATTACAGGTTTAGTAGAACCTGATTCCCCCCTTTCAAACTGTTCAGGCATTGATGATGATGACATGAAAACTGTGGGTGTGCTGGGCTGCCGTATAGCTCAGTTGGTAGAGCTGGCGGCCCGTGTACTGTCATCCCCTCTGTCTCCCCATTTCAAGCCTGTCTCTACAATAAAGGCACTGGTTGCCCTGAAAAAAAGAATACAAACTGTTCTCAGCATCCAGGACAGACCACAATGAAAACAAATGTATTGATTTTGCAAGGCTGATTTAGGAAATGGTGGATCTTATGTTTTACTTCTGACTCTTGCTGATGTCTGTCTTGTTGCAGGAGCTGCGTCTGGTTCTGCGGGAACACGACTGGAATGTAGAGGATGCTCTGCAGGTTCTACAGATGTTCTCAGACCCCGGTACGTACAAAACAGCTGTCATCTGAATCTAGCCATCTTTTAACTGGCCTGGTGTATATGTGTGTGTATATATGTATATATGTATATATGTATATATATATATATATATATATATACTCATTCTGACACAGATTCCGGCTAAGACTTTCTTTATTTCTATTGTCAGATGAATCCAGTTTCAGCTCTCCTGACTCGAATGAAAACAAATCCAGGAAATCCAAGAGCAAGGAAACGTCGAGCAAGGACCACAGGAAGTCGAGGTTACACAAAGATCACAGAGACAGTAAAAGTAGAAAAGATCGAAAAGACTCCGAAGACGACATATCAAGTGAATCAGAGGAGGACAATAAAGGTGATCCAGATGGTGATACAGAAGTTACACAGGACAGTGAGGATCCAGATTCCGACAGCAGTGTAAATTTGAGAAACAAAAGAAGCACTTCAACACTTGTAAAAAGTCCTGACTTGGTTTCTTCATCATCCTCTGTCAAGAAATTCACTACCTCTGCATTCCTGATGCCATCCTCCTCTACCTCTCCTGCTCAGATGCTTTCCAGATTTGCCAGTGGGACCAGTATAGCTAAGAAGCAGGCAGCAGAGAGAAAGAAGAAGGTTCTTGCCTCAGATGAACATGTCAGTTCTGAGGGTGAAAATGACGATGAAGAGGAACCGGCAAGCAGTGAGTTTGAGGACTCGGATGATGAGCTGGATTGTAAAGGTGCCATGACGGATCTGAAGAAAGAGATGCTCCAGTTCTTCCAGGACGCAACGATCGATGAGCTGTCGCTAATCTCTGGGTGCTCTGTTAAAAAGGCAAAGAAGATTTTGGAACGGAGGCCCTTTGAGGGCTGGCAAAGTCTGGTGAGAGAATGCTTTTGTGTGTTTCGGAATGAATGAGGCAAGAAACATCAAATAGACACGCAGGTGTTTCTTTCATGTCATTTTAAACAGTTTGCTAAAGTTATCGATAGGAAAAGTTGTGAATACAAAGAACTACAGTCGGTCATAGAATCTTCCATCCAAACACCTGGAAAATGTGTGACATGTTCATTCACACACTATGTACTTATTGAGCGCACTACTCCACGGTCTTGTAGATACAAGACATTCGCACAATGTATTGAATAGCTAAACTATTTTTCAGCTCATAGCACATCTTTCACACGGCTCTCTTTTATTAGATTTACTTTCCAAACACTTTATTATCTTTTAATATATCAAACTTAACAATAATGTTAGCAGTGTGTTCGGCCCTATAAGGGTCAGTGATTATTCACTGTCAGGACATTCAAGGAATACTGAAAGATTGTGTTAATGGTTACTGTGTAGATACTCCACATATTGTGTGAGTCTTGACAGTTTGCTCTTTCCTCTTTTAGGTTGATTTCTTCACTAAGGACAAGGGACTATCGGAGAACTTACTGATGGGCTGCAGAGTTGTCTTAAAAGAGCGGAAGGTTGTCTTGGGGCTGATGTCCAAATGTCAGACGATTTCCTCAAAAATGGTCAAACAGGTCACTACGGTAATGGAGAGGGGCACAGCGGCCATGAAACAGCCCAAACTCCTCAACAGAAAGTGAGTAAATGCACATAAATAAAAAACATAATTCATTTGAGTGTACCCACCAGCTGTTCCAAACTCTCATTCGGCAAATATAAAACTGATGGGTGCATTTATGTTTGTCATTATATGTTCTAAATATCCTGGGTTTCATTTTTTGAGAGGGTTGTGGTAGATCCCTCCAACAGTGTCACTGATCAGGGGTTTTTCTAGAAAAATATAGTATGAGGACAGTACTGTAGTGCTGATCTTGTAAATAAGATATATTAATTCTCGCGAGAACATGACGCCCGTATTAAAGATGGCGCCGCAGACGTAAACAACAACACCATGTCGGAACTCCATAAAAACAAAGCTGTCTGACGGTCTATTTGACACGATTTTCCTATTTTTTGAGTAATCATACAGTTTTTGATGACCAGCAATATTGTTTTCTGCTCATCACTTTACATTATTTTACGGGGAAAATCTGCATTTTGCTATGAGGGCGCACGCCGAAAGTAAGAGGGCGCGGCGCCCCTCTCAGCCGGTTTAGACAAAACCCAGCTGATATTACAAGGGTCGCATCTTTTAATATTTGTTAACAGGGCTCAACGCTAGCTTTTGGTTAACAAAACTGAAAATACGGTTGCCATTTTTAGTCACCTTATATTTTAAATAATGAAGATACTATACAGTTATACATCAACTTAATAATGAACATGTGACACAAAAGAATGTTCAAATGCTTTACAAAAGTAATTAACACAATTATTTGAATCTTAAGTGGTAGTAAACTTGTCCACCCTCAATTGCTGGTATACAAAACACCAGTAGTGCAGCTGTTGTCATGTTCTTCACAGATCCCAAAAAAATGAATTGAGCAAGTCACTAGTTTCTTGGTCATCCGTTGTCTCCCTTTCAAATGTGTGCTGACCCCCACCATAGATCCATTGGCCTTCAGCATTGAAGTCTTGATTGTGGTTCTGTCATTGGCCAGACTAATACATTTCTAATGTTAAATAAATGAAAACCATTCACAGTTAAGAATTAGATATTAATTATTATAATGCTAACTATATTTAAAATGTGTTACCTTTTTATAAAAGTGATTATATTTTTATGCTAATATTTTCATTTGGTAAAGTTTCGTTTAGCACTTTCATTTTGGTAGTAATAAGATCGGGACTCTTATTTTGAAGGAACTTTTACCGGAAGTGAATGCACAACGCAGCAGAATGTGTATATATATTTTTCGCCTCCCAAGACTTTACACATTTCCTCTTTGCTTTCGTCCGGGTTCATCCTGCGCTTTATCAGTTGAATACCTTTGAACATTCGTTTGAGATGTTGACGGGTTGGCCAAACTTTTTACCCCACAGTCAAACAACTTCATTTGCTTCGCCATTTGTTGTAAAACAAACACACCGCGCACGCGAGTAAACGTGCATCGATTTCTGGCTCCGTAATCACACCAATGCACGTGTAAGTATCAGGTTCCGACTGGTCACATCAATAATTAGATATCACTCCTAATACAACAAATAATTAACATTTATCTATTTTGGGGTGCACATTTAGCTGTTTGCTGTCCTTATTTCTTCATGTTAAAAACTGGTTGCCACTGATGGCAACCAAAGGCCAAGAAGTGGTTGACATTTTTTCTGAACCACCAATCGCTACTTGGCAACCATTACTGTCGAGCCCTGCAATGAAAAAGCAGCATTGGATGTTTCCGAAGTGGTCACAATGGCAACAAGCAACAAGTCTAGTGCTCGGAGCAGCATTAAGAGTTCATCTTCATCCTTGAGTGTAGCTCGCTCCCGAGCTAAAGCGGAAGCCGCTAAGGTAAGAGCCTTGTATGCTGGCGAAGAGGCTAAACTGAAAATGGAAAAGGCTCAAAATCAGCTGGAAAGAGTAAGAATAGACACAAAGTTGGAAGTGTTAACGCTACAGCGGGAAGCTGATGCAGCCGTGGCGGAGGCACAAGTATTGAAAAATGCTGAAGTCATGCAAATTGAAGTTGAGAAATGCAAATCGGAATCTGAGAAGGTTAAAGCTGATCGCACAAGTGAATATGCTCAATCCCAAATCAACCTCCAGATTCTTCATCCTCCCTCACGACGCTCGTCAGTTTTGCCCGTTGCTTTCCCCTTACGTGCTGAGTTCCACGAAAGCTTCATAACGTGGATTCCACCCGAAAGGAACATTTCACAACAGATTGACGGTCAGCTAAAGCCTGTAAAGAGTGAAAATATTAATTGACCTGCCCCAGACGAACCTGAATGGACTAAGGTAGAGACAAAGTCTGAAGCCAGCAGACCAAACCCCACCATGAACATACATGCTCAGTCATATACTCCACAACATATTCCTCGAGCTAGCTCACCAGCTACGATGGAACCTTTGGCACAGTATTTGGCACAACGAGACCTTGTCAGTTCAGAAATGTACCAATTTGACGATAAGCCTGAGAATTTCCATGCATGGTACTCCTCATTCACCAGTGCAGTCAGGGAAGTTCACCTCACAGCAACTCAATAATTGGACCTCATGACAAAATGGCTGGGAAAGGAATCTGGTGAGCAGATAAAACGCATTCGTTCAGTGCATGTGAGTAACCCCAGTCTGGCTTTACACAGAGCATGGCAGTGACTTCATGAGTGCTATGCTGCTCCTGGATAATCGAAGAGTCCCTTTTTCAGCGGTTAGACAGCTTTCCTAAGATTACAGCCAAAGAACACACCAAATTACGGGAACTTGGAGACTCGCTTATGGAGATCCAAGGCACTAAAGAAGATGGTTATTTAACTGGGCTGTCGTATCTGGACACTCTGGAATTGGGCCTATCGTAGACAAGCTACCTTATGGGCTCCAAGACAACTGGGTATCGGTTCAAAGAAGAGAACCACGGTTGCTTCCCTCCCTTCGAGTTTTTTTGCAGCTTTGTGTGCAATGAGTCGAAGAAGAGAAACGATCCCAGCTTTAGGCATCAGGGAAACACCGCAACACCCACAAAACCAGATAAAGTCTTTGTGAATAATTTTAACACCAACAAACCCATCCCAGTGCACAAAATTGAGCAAGAACTGCCCATTACATAATCAACCTCATCCGCTAAGAAAATGTAGAACATTCCGAAACAAACTCCTCGACGACAGGAAAGCGTTTCTCAAAAGAGAAAGGAATATGTTTCAAATGCCGTTCTTCATTCTCCCATCTAGCCAAAGACTGCAAGACTTCTGTAAAGTGTTCTGAGTGCGACAGCACATATCATGATGCAGCCATGCATCCTGGTCCAGCACCTCAAAGCTTCAAGGCTCCTTAAATGTCACAAGAGAACGGCAGGGAGGGAGAAGATTCTAACCAGAACGTTGTTAGAACTAGCTGCACATAAGTTTGTGGACTAGGTCAGTGCTCGAAAATCTGCCTCGCAAAGATATACCCCAAGGGTTCTAAGGACATTGCCATTAAAGCCTATGTAATTTTGGACGACCAGAGTAATCGCTCATTAGCTACCCCTGAGTTCTTCAAACTATTCAACGTAGAGAGCAAACCATCCTCATACTGTCTCAGAACTTGCTCTGGCATAGTTGAAACATCTGGCAAGAAGGCAGAAGGATTTCAGATTGAGTCTCTGGATGGAAAAGTCCTCATCTCTCTTCCACCAATCATTGAATGTCACGAGATCCCAAATAATCGGTCTGAGATTCCCACACCCAGTGCTGTTCTTCACCAGCCTCATATTCATCATATTGCCAATCAGATCCCATAACTGGACCAAGAAGTCGAAATACTTCTGCTCCTTGGAAGAGACGTCCTTCAGGCACACAAGATCAGGCAGCAGGTCAACGGACCACACAACGCCCCCTTTGCCCAACGACTGGACCTGGGCTGGGTAGTGATAGGAGAGGTGTGCCTGGGTAATGTGAGACGCCAACAGTTGGGTCGCTCCACTACCATTTAGAGAACCACGCAGGCCTTTGCCGAACAACAAAGTGCAGGCAGTGAACAGGTTCACTTCCCTGCAACGAACCTTAAAAAGGAAACCTGAGACGCAGGAGCAGTATGTGGCGTTCATGGAAAAGATCTTTGCCAACGGACATGCTGAGTTAGCACCGCCATTGAGAGAAGATGAGGAGTGCTGGTATCTCCCAACCTTTAGGGTGTATCATCCTAAAAAGCCAAACATTATCAGGGTGGTCTTTGACTCCAGCGCCAAGTACTCTGGTGTCTCCCTCAACGACGTTCTCCTCACGGGTCCAGACCTCAACAATTCCCTACTTGGTGTCTTGTTACGCTTCCGGAAAGAAAAGATTGCAATCCTTGCCGACATTCAGCAGATGTTCCATTGCTTCCTGGTGCAGAAAGACCATCACAACTTTCTCCGTTTTTTATGGCACAAGGACAACGATACCAATAAGGAAATTATTAGGGATGCACCGAATATTCGGCCGCCGAAAATTATCGGCCGAAAATGGTTAAAAAGGCCCTTTCGGCTTTCGGCCGAAAGGGTTCTTGCACCGAAAAAATATCACCGAATGTCAGAGAACAGGGTTACGTTGGTAAGCTAACGTGTTGTTGTGATGACGTAATCAAAACGCGGCGACAAGCACGGCGCGTGACCATGCTCGCGGCTGGCTCACAGCCAACATGTCTGCCGCTTGGAGATATTTAAAAATATCAGAGAAAGAGGCGCGGATTGCGATTTGTAAAACGTGTTCAGCTGACATTTCTCGAGGGGGTGTAACTGCAAAGACTTTCACCACTTCGGGATTACTCCACCACTTGAAATCAAAACACCCGGACAAATATGCGGAGTAAGATCAAATCACAAGCACTGACAGCGAGAGACTGTTCAGCGCTGCCTCTCATGTGCTTGATGAGAAGAGGAACAGACTTATGGCTGATAAAGCAGAGAAGCTAATGTTCATTAAAAAGAACCTCCCACTTTTCCTTAATAAGTAGACGAGGCTGG
>NW_011356753.1:0-8513 GCF_000735185.1 Notothenia coriiceps
TTTTATGTATCCACCATGACATCAAGTCAAACTGCTCGTACGTGTCAACCAGAGATTGCGCTAGACTTTTTCGCTGCCCGTCATTTTTGACGGACAGGATCGTAAAATATCCGTCATAATCCCTTATTACCCGTCGGGTCTGAACAGTTCACGATAGAGCATGCTCATGAACTGTCAACGGGGGTGGGGGGGGCGGTGTTATGCCGTGTGTGCATGCACCTCGCGGGACGCGCACAGCGTAAAGCAAAACCTCCCAGACATGTATTGATCTGTACGGCAAAGTACGGTTTGGAAACTATATCATTTCCTTTTGGAGGGCATGCATAACACGGCATAACACCAGAGCCTGGCTGCGGGGAAACGTTGGCGCTGTTCCGAGTTTGTTCTAATCTGTCAAAATGACAGACTGCTTTCAGATTTTTCCGTCATTGTTAAATAAAATATTCGGTTAACGCGACCACTGCAACATCAGTACCAAGCGAGAGAGTTTTTTCCAGAGCAGGGGATATTGTAAATGCCCAAACATCCCAGCTTATAAATACCTGGAAATGTGGACATTCTCATATTCCTAAAAACCTGTCTGATGGTGCTGAGTGAGTGACTAGTGAGTTTGAGTTGAGTTACTTGAAAAACTAAAGTGAAACTTGATTTATTTTATTGCAGGGTCTGATTATTAAATGTCCTTGTTTATGTGTGAGATGCAGTGGCACAAAGAAAATGCTTACTTTGTTTGGTAGTACTAGTAGGTACAAAAACACTGGTTTTCTTGTTCCAGTCTGTTACTGTCACTTTGTTTTTGACACTTTAAAATACTGCTATCCTACTAAAATGCTGTACAAATCAGATGTATTATGTAATAAAGAAACATTTTCCGAGTAACATTTTTATTTTTTTCCCCCCCTTTATTATTCAATATCGCGATAAATACCGTACCGTGGACTTATTATCGCGATATTATCGTACCGTGAGTTTTTGGTATCGTTACATCCCTAATATCTATAAAAGCTATTTTCATTCAAACATCTTGAGGTGGCAAACCAGAGTTTAATAGACTGGTGGAAAACGTCTTCAGGTATAGATGAGTGATTCACCTGTGTGGGGCAGTGACCATCAACATCCAGGAAGTAGAAGAGGCCGCCATGCTCTTTATCCCAGCCGTTCTGATAGGGGAGCTCCATGAACTTGTCGATGGCCGTCCTCTGGAGAGCCTCGTCCTTCTGCTGGGCGCTGACCTGGAGCAGGAACCAGCCGGCCTCAAGGGCGTGGCCTGAGCCAGGGTGTGGGGGAGAGAAACAGAAAATGTTGAGGTCAGGAAAAGATCTCAACCCAAGCTCCCCTCGCCTTCACTGGCAGAGCTGGAAGTATACAGCCTGTGGTTCACCTGGGTTCTGCAGCCGGCCCTGGCACCCTGGTAGCTCTGCTCCATCCACAGACACATTCTCTAAAATAGCTGTGCCACTTCTCTGTTAGTTACAGGAGTAGGACAAATATAGTTGTTTAAATAATCAGATACTTGCAATCCTGTAAAATAGAGTCAAAGTGAAGTAAGTAGTGAGAATGAGAATAACAAAAAAACAAGCTCTACAATATGACATTACTCAGCAGTATGTTTTGACTTACATGGATGTTTGCTTATCACTGTTTTGTTGATTTTAAAAGATAAAATGTTTGTTACCTTGCGAAAAATACAGTTTTTTAGCTGCATTTCAAGTTTCCCTTTAGCAGAGCTAAACAGAGCTGTGCTTGAAGTAGCATATTAGGCATTTATGATCTAAGAAGAGCTAATAATTGTACGAAACATAATGAGTATACAGATGAACAGTGGAGAATTGGCCTAGCTAGAGCAGTGTACTTTTTGTCAGTGTTATATATATATGTTATTGCTATGACTATGTCAAACTAGTATTTTAAACTGAGCGATGGTAATGTCAAATCAATGGGATTTTGAGAATAAGTTAACTTGAAAAAGTGAAAGGAAAGAAGGCTGGGTATTTTTTTGGGGCTGTGAACTTTGTTTAAAATCCCCATATGTCCAGAGACTGCAGGTAGAACAAAGGAAACCACTGTGAGTACGCACATGGACTTTACACTTGTATATATCTTAAATGTTTGACATGACATGTTCAAGTTTAAAATTAACAGATTGTTTTGTTTATTTGTTATGATGGATCCATATTGATTTGTTCGTATGTTATGAGAAAAAGGGAGCAATTGATATATGTAGATTCATAAATAATGAAAGTAATTGACAACCTTATTGAGATTATGTTTTAGTTGATGTTGATAAACCTGACCTGTAATATATTGAGAATGTTCTTTTGTTTATAAAAATATCATCCACAGTACTTCCATGTTTTATGGTCCACCATCCAGCAGCAATCAAATGTTAAACAGCATTTTGCACCCAGTATTTTAATGTGCACACCACCCTAGTATATTATTTTTTCCGGAAGTGTAAACTTGTTCATGATTGATCATTACAATCATTGGATCTGCTAGCCTCCAGAGTCAAAGCACTTCTGTGGCAATATGTAGTTCAGCGTCTGGTGAACTTTGACATAAAATGTGTTGGCGTGGAAAGTTGTTAGCAGTTAGCTCACCAGCTAAGGTAGCTTTCCAACAGCCCTGTGGTAGTCACTACTTGACTAAGTCTAGCAGCACTTTTCTGTGCTACTCTCTTGTCTAACTTTGCCCTAAATGCTTTAAACCCAAGTGGTTGAGACAAGAGTCACACACTATTCATTGTGTTGGTATACTGTATGCTGATTTGGATGCTACACCACAAACTAACTCTCACTATATCTGAGGACATTTGAACCACAGAGCATCAGTCATGCTGCATGTTCCACACCTGGATGTGTTGTAGAATCTGCTGCACACACCAGCTGGCCAGCTCTGTGTACTTCTGAACGACCTCTGCCCCCCCGCCTTCAGTGAGCTGCTGCACCAGACACAACAGCATCATGGGAACTGCCATACTGTTGGTGGGGACGTCTCCAGGAAGCTGGGGCCGGCCCAGGCCTGCCGGGTCCTCCCGCACCCAGCTGATCAGCTGCTCCATCATCTGCTCAGCCTCCAGCTAGCAACACAACACAGAGACCGTCAGCGATGGTGCAATCGTGTTGTTGGAAAGGTGCGGGAGAAAAGGATAAGCATGTTCAGGCAGGGTGACAGGGTACAAAAAGTCAGCTGATTTCTGGTGTACTGTGTACGCAGGGTACAGAGTGATAGCTAGCAATGCATCAGCTCCTGACTCCCTTGTGAGGCACTTCAAGTATGGATTCGAACAAATCTGGTGGCGACTCAGTAATGCAACATTTATCTATATAAATGCAATAGAGTGGTGCAGGAATGAGTCCTAAAACCCAGAAATGACTTTTACCACTTCTGGTTCCCTCTTCATGAAGTTAACTATTTTGAACATGATTGTTGTCAGAAACCTGAAACAAGGTCTATGGTTAAAACAAGCTGAAGAGATTTTTATGTTTTGTGCTACGAAATAAAATACACTAGTGATCAGCCCATTGGTGAATGTCTGAAGCTTCTATGCGTTCTAAAAACAGTTGTTGCTAACAAGTAACTGAACAGGACTACTAAACGTACAGTAGTTGTTTTATAGCATTACCAAGCTTTTTACTTCTGGCAATTTGCAATCTAACAGTGGTGTTAATGTGTGGAGACGATCCTGCTGAACAAAGCACATAAGTATCATAAACGTCTGTTGGCCACAAAGCTCATTTCTGCAATATAATGATATCCAATGGAAAAATCAGATTAGTAGTGGGAGCCCCAATATACTGACCTCCGGGTCGCCTTGCAGAAATACATCATCCCTGCACCGCTCTATAGTTACAACATCTATTTTCAGCGTATCAATGCAGGGACTTTAGTGATGCTTTTACTTTTGACCTGTCACCACCACAATGTGGAACATTTGGTTCAGCCATTGATGTTCCCAAGAGGACAATTTGAATGATTTCCAGACTTCCATCTAGCACTACCATAAGTTAAAGAAGTTTCTATCCACATTCTATTCAATCAAGCAATTTCAATCTATATATATCATTTAGTTTAATATTTATTTTGTACCTGCATGTCCTTGTCCCCAGTAACCCTGCTCAGTTCGTCCATGGCCAAAATGTAGAAGCACTCGCTGAAAATAGTCCTCTGAATCTTCACTGCTTTTCCGTCTCTAGTTAAGGAGAAGGCACACTTCCACTGGCCACTACCGGCGCCGGGGACACGAGTGAACCTCCTCAGGAATGCTCCTCCTTAGAGACAAACAGAGAGCTTATGATCCAACACATAATTATGAGCAACACGTATATAGCCTTTATAAAAAGGTGTAGTTCCAAGCCACCTGCCTTAAGAAATAGGGGGCAGTATTTCAATTCCTAAACTCATGTAATGTACAGTATGTCCAAAAGTTGGCATCTCAACATTCTCATCATTCAATTCTGGCATATCTCACACATTTGACCTTTAACATGTTGTAATCTAGACATAGGTTTAACAGGTGAATGTTTGCCAACGTTTGATTAGACAGGACATTTTTGAAAATGCTGCACATCTAGTTGAACTAGAAATTAAACAATCAACAGTTGGGCTTTTTAGGTGCTAAATAGTGGAAATGTCCTAAATATATTGCTGCTGAATTTCATATTTTGATCTCAATGAACCCATGCTTCATTGTGTGCTATTCCTACTTATAACAATGTACTGTTAAACTCTTTGAAAGCTTCATAGTGTCACAAATACAAAGTGCTCCTGTTTCCAAGTTCCCATAAAGATGGCACCTTGCAGATCCATCCAACAGTGACGTCACGTTGGCACTGCTTTTCTTATGATTAGCAGAAAGTACACAGAAAACACCATCCCGACTGTCATTAATCACTTCGGTCAACAAAAGAACGCCACGCTGCGCCATCTGGTACACAGATATACTCGTGAACAGATGTGTGGAACATGGAGGTCCCATTTAACTTAAGCTAATGTCTTAATGTCCCCCTACCCATATTAAGGAAAGTAAAACCATACTGGGGTCTGTAACTCAGTCTGAACTGCGAACACATCATTTCTTAATTTCTTAGATATTCTTCTTTGAACAGTGTTTTTTTTGTATTCTCCAAGGATGGCATAATATTGTGTATTATTATACAATTCAGTGGTGCATTCTTAGAGGACAGAAAACTAGCCAAAGCATTTCATAGGAGATTATACATTCTCTCTGACACACACACACACACACACACACACACACACACACACACACACACACACACACACACACACACACACACACACACCTGCTTTTGCTGCTTCAAGGATTTCAGGCCTATGGAAGCGATCCATTGTTCTGTACAGACGACAATACATCCACACCTGTGAAAAAAGACAAAAGATTCATACAACATTATCTAATGACTGCATTTCATTCTGTGGATTAGGGTTTCTACTAACGATTATTTTCATTATCTGCCAATTATTTCCTAGAGTAATCGGTTAGTATTTAGTCTGAACAATTTCAGAAAATTAAAAAAAAGTAGCAGGAAAACTCCATATTCCAGAGGCAACAGCATTTTCTGACAGTCTCACAGGAACTAAAACTTTAAAGATTATTAAAATAGTTGGGGATCAATCGACCAATCTTTGGACTTCTTGTTTATGACACAGTCTTACCTGTCTCCCCTGCAGCCAGACGTACTTCAGCTCATCATAAACCTCCCCATCCCTCCCCAAACAGGTGAAGAAGCCTCTGAAACACAACGTACTGGTTAAAGGTCATCACAAGGACACACTGCATGCAAACAGACGTACACTATTTTCCTTTGAACAGCATTTCAGTGGAGATACAATACCCATGCAAAGGGTCGTGAGAGTGTTGGAGCCAGAAGTCCACTGTGGTGTCCAGTTCTTTACGAATCCGCTCTCGAAACTCCTCCAGCTTCACTGCAGACATGGCTCCTTTAAAGAGAACCAAAAAGACGTTTGTGATGAAGGAATGATGTTCTTCTGCCTTACCAAAGAATACTTAACAAAACATTCAGGCTTTGAAGTCTTCTGGTTAAAGTGGTCTAAAGATTTCCTTATTTCCAAGCAGGAACGTCAGCTTCTGACTTTTTTAGATGTTTTAAGACTCCCAGGGGCTAACAGTATTTGTGAGCAACATCCTCCTCATCACTTCAGCTGATTGTCTAAATTAACTTGGCTATTGGAGTTATTGAAGTTAAGAATTTTGAAGGACCACCACAATTTCACCATAATAACCCCTCCATTGATTCAGAGGAACTGGTACTGCATTGGATTTCTGCCTGTTTTTTTGATAAATGGCAAGTGGGAGGAATTTGTTTGTGGATGTCAATGTGTTTCTCCCCCGCCCCTCGCAGGCTGAAACCAGTACAGCCTTTTTTGCTAAAGTCGCAATAACAGCCTACAAGAATGGTTAGGTTAGACTCGGTTGTCAGGAAGCGCAATCTCACAAAGATTTTTGTAAAAATCTAACATCCTGGCACAGGTATCGATAAGTATGTTTGTTTTTGTTGTTGTTTTGGTGTTTTAAGGAGTTGCATGGGATTCACCAGTCAAACTTTAACACAAACAAACTCACTGATGTAAATAAGTAAGGTGCTATTTGGTTTCAGGTCCATTCACTGGGGAATGATGCAACACTCTTTGCTCTTCTTTCAGTTTACTCTTCGTCTTGACCAACCACATTATTATACAATAAATGTACATAGGCCTATGTTTGCTTGTTTCCCAAAGGGGTTAAGGATGATTGTACATATAAGATTGTTCAAAATATGTATTTGTAAGGAACAAGTCAGATGTTGCAACAAAACCAACCCTGGGACAGTTGCAACAGACATCAGGGATTGTTGCAACATGTGTCAGACAAATACAATCATGCATTTAATAATGACCTAATCCAAAAGTAGTGCAAAGTAATCAGGTTACATTACTCTTATTTTGTGATACTCAGATTAGGTTACTGAAGACAGGTAACTAGTCATTGCAACGAATTACATTTACCCTCCCAAGTCAAAAGCACGCCAGAATATGAAAAAATAAATAATTAAGCATACTTAATGATGATGATCAAAGAGCATTTTAATGGATTAATACAGCTTCTCATTCACTTTTTCCCTGTTCATTATCTGTCATATCAAACACCACGCAGCCCTGCTTTAAGAGATAATGTGTTTTATTTACATTTTTGGGGAGTAGTTCCCCGAAATGAAAGTCATATTAGCAGATCAACAAAACGACATGGTATAAACAGACGATATGTTCCATTAATGCTCGAGGCGAAACGCACCAAGCAGTTCAAGCGCGTATTCTTGTTATGTGTACCATCTTTCGCCATCAAAGGTCAAATGCAAGCTAGACATTATTTATATTATAAAATCCGAGCAAAATTCAATGTTTTTTGGCCTCGTCAAAAGAGATAAAAAACAATGCATTTGCTGTCAGTCCACATGATGTTTCTCATGCAGGTTATCGGTCGGGTTCAGTGGCAGAGAGGAGGCAAAGTGTGCCGGGCAAGAGTTCTTACCTTCGGGTAGTGAAGAGACAGACTGCTGTGGAGCATACAGTACAAAGTGTGTGTGTGTGTGCGCGCGCGTGTGTGTGTGTTCTCTGACGGTCATATGACCATCCCAGGAAGAGGAAGCGGATCTGCTGAATCTGCTGAATCCACATTAACCCTTTAACTGCCAGACCAAGAAAAAAGATAATGGAACAATTATTTGTTTGCATGTTTTTATCAAATGGGCCACAAATAACCACAAACACATTTTTTTTTTGACTGACCACACAGTTTTGTTTTTATGAGCCTCTACCAACTGGTCGAGCTGGCCTTTTATGGTAAAAGTGCATTTTCAACAATCATCATATACAGTACAGTATTTGTATACAACAAACTCAAATAAAACACAAACTGAAAAACATTTGTTTCTTTTATGGAAAATTAGCAATATATACAACCAGATATATTCATAAAAAATTATAAATTATAATTGCAAAAAAAATAAAATGGAAAAAAGTAATGTTAAGTGTTTTTCATAATAAAAAAAAGACGTGTTCATCTTACTGTATATTCTGAATCGGCCTGACAAGAAACTGGGCTGAATGCCATGCATGAAAGGTGCTATTGTGGTGCCACGTGATAGGACATAATTCACCGTGTGTTTGTGTGTGTTGCAACCCAGACCCGTTAGTGAGGGCACCGGGGTTGTTGTTCATTCATGCTAGCTTTCCATAAAGCAACAAGCTAATGTCTTACCTGTCTGAATGTTTCGTGTTAATAAAGTGTGGAGTTCCATACTGAACACACCGCCTCCGACTCCCATTCATCGGCTCTAAACTGGTGACCCCGACGTTTTCGAGAAAGTTTCAGAAGACTGAACACACTTCGCCTGCCGACAAGTCCGTGATGGGGATTTGAAATACTACCATGTAGTAGCAGCGCTGGGAAGCTCCACGTCATCCAGTTGGTGGGATTTATCGCTGAAACC
>NW_011356754.1:0-6561 GCF_000735185.1 Notothenia coriiceps
ACAACGGTAGCGGTAAAGAGACTGCAGTACCGCTCCCGCTGCTCCGATTCTCCGACCCACTCTCACGCTCCATTGTTCCCTCACTCGAGAACAAGACCCCGAGATACTTGAACTCCTTCACTTGGGGTAAGGACTCATTCCCTACTTGGTGTGGACAGTCCATCGGTTTCCTGCTGAGAACCATGGCCTCAGATTTGGAGGTGCTGATCCTCATCCCAGCCGCTTCACACTCGGTTGCGAACCGATCCAGTGAGAGCTGAAGGTCGCAGACCGATGAAGCCATCAGAACCACATCATCTGCAAAAAGCAGTGGTGCAATCCATAGTCCACCGAACTGCAGACCCCCTCCCCCACGACTACGCCTCGAAATCCGATCCATGTATATTACAAACAGGATTGGTGACAAAGCCCAGCCTTGGCGGAGGCCAACCCTCACCTGAAATGGGTCCGACTTACTGCCGAGGACCCGGACACAGCTCTCGCTTTGGGAGTACAGAGATTGGATGGCCCTGAGTAGAGACCCCCTCACCCCATACTCCTGCAGCACCTCCCACAGTAACTCCCTGGGAACCCGGTTATACGCCTTCTCCAAGTCTACAAAACACATGTAGACCGGATAAGCATACTCCCAGGCCCCCTCCAGGATCCTTGCGAGAGTAAAAAGCTGATCCGTTGTTCCACGACCGGGACGGAATCCGCATTGCTCCTCCCCAATCTGAGGTTCGACAATTGCCGTCTCCTTCCCTATTTTTTTTAGATACAGCTGTTAATTGTTGCGTCAATTTGGGTAGGACAATGTACAGCTTATTTATAGGCACTCTGCATTCATATTCTTTTCCATGTTTGTATAGATGTCTTTCTTAAAAATGAAGGTGTCCTTGAGTGAAAAACGAGCAACTCAAAGGCAGTCTGACAAAGAAAAAATGAAACATATAATAATGTGATCAGACTCTAGGCGTTGAGTGGTGACCACCGGCCAATATGACAGACTGGTGAGAAAGACTCCTGGGGTACGAGGGCAGCTTGTGACCACGGGAGGACTCTCTGACTTGATTTCTTCATCAGCAGGTGCCATGGTCCCCTGACACACGGACACAAGCAGTCAGCATGCACCAATAATGACACATATGCATGCATAGACACACAACCACGAACACAAGCACACTTTTTCAGTAATCCCATCCAAGCTAGGGTCTAGGACCTCATGTTTAGATTACATGCTGAGGCAACCCCTGAACCGTCCATATGATCACTTGGATGTATACACATGACCTCTATTAGTATTAGCATTTTAAGCCCTCCATTTATATTAAGATAAAACGTTTTTCCCCTTTTAACAGCTGATCCTGTGTTGGTTGTTTGCTTCTCATTATATTAGCTGTGGCTGCATTTGCTTTGTACACTACACACAGTTATTTTCATAATAACAATAATGAAAAATGTTTGGTTTCGACTTGGTGCTAAATGTTTCATTAGCTCATAAGGATTACAATCCATCTACTTGGTAAAAGTGCATTTTAGTTTGCTCTCAGAAAATTAAACCAAACACAAGGGAGATTCTTATATCTACCCCTGAAGTATCTCTTTGCAAAAGTGTGTGTGTGTGTGTGTGTGTGTGTGTGTGTGTGTGTGTGTGTGTGTGTGTGTGTGTGTGTGCTCTTATATGTATGCATAAATTTATCCCAAGGACTGACCTGACACTTGGTTATCTCCCCTCTCCTTTGGCCTCCCTGTCACATACAGAGTAGGAAGTGATGAGTGGCACAGGGAGTCCCTCAAGTAAACGATACAAACCATGCATTATGGATCCTCACGTAAGCAAACAGGACCCCATGACATTTTGGACTCAGAGAGAAAAACTCTCACAGCAGAAAAGGAAGACAGCCTTAATTATTTGGGAGGAATTGAGAATACTATGTATCTGAAACTCTTCCTACTATTACTGACTGGCATATTTTCTCCCGTCCTCCAATACGTACTCCAAGATCAGACCCTACATGTACAGTATGTGATCCGGATAACACACCATATATTTTTTGTTGATACACAATTACTTAAATGACATCTAATCCAAGTGGTCAACTTCCATTCATATGTTTAAAAGTTCAGCAGGCACATACACCTCTGTATATTTGATTGGAAGTGAATGCATTATTGTTGATACTTGGTCCAAGCTTTTAATATAATTCGATAAAGAACTAGCTCATACAAACATTGTATATATACATATACAACTAAACTATCATATTCGACACACATACACACTGTATATATACAGTGTAATTAATTTGTAATGGATCAGTAATCGCAAATTCAATACGTTTGTGTGCGTAGTGAAAAGGTTCATGTACTGTATGTATTATGTCAGAATGAATACATTAACAGATACTCTCTGACTTAGTCCATAGGGTAATATTTATGAATCTTTACACATATATTATGAAACACTGATGTTGAAAATGATGAATGCGTTAACCCAAAAGTAATATTCTGTGATATCCGGAGATGTTGAGCTTCGGGAAAGCAAGAGAAAGGATTGGTGTCAAAATGTAACGGGGCCACGAGCACATGAATGACATTTTGATTGGATTAGTGTTGAAGTTCATTTAATCAGGTTTAAAGTGTTATCAGTTTTGCTATGACAGATGTGAAATTACAGATGGTGTATGTCTCGGTATGGTACGTAGAAGTCAGTCTTTAAGGCTGTTTTTCAAATTTAAAAAAAGTATCGAGCATCCACAATAACAGCTGGAATCCAGATGTCAACCTGTGCGCCCACACTTGCTTCACACTGTCTGTATACCGCTGACAGTTCTGAGATGGACGTGTGTTCTACCTTTATGACACCCACAACATATACATATAATCATATGAATATGCATATATACAATCAATTGCCGGTATTGTTACATAAAGATATCAATTCAGCTCTCTTGGAAAATAGAGAGGGTTGTGTTTTCTGACACTTGGTGAGTTCCCTGACACACCTGGGACACATATTCATGTATAGAAGACGCACAAAGGTGCATTTTGCATGATAGGTCCCCTTTAAATGTTGCTGTCTTGGTTGTAAGTCAGAAAGCGTTATTACCCCTGAAATATGACCCTGGGAAATTGGTCTTATTTATTATTGTCATTAGAGCAGCCAATACCGGCAACACATTCACAAACTAATGTTGAGCTTAACAATATGTTCGTTGTCAATACTTACATTAAAGTAAAGAACAGTTTGATACACATGTAATTCGATGGTCACCTGCGAAACAAAACTAAAGAATAGACCACTATAATTGTCTATTATCAAATTATTGGATCAAGTAAGTAGACTATTAGATCATTGTGATGATGTGGACTCAATTTATCATAAGGTGATTGTTATAAGTCACCTATAAATTGTTATGGTGGTAAGATATTAGGCTTACCAGCAAAAAGTGGTGCTTAACTGATCCTGAAGTGTTAAATAAGACGTTAAACGTATTTAACTTTAATTTCAAATACAGGCTTACACTCTTAAGAGGCTTTAAAGTGGACCTGGACAAAATCCATATGGACTACTAACCCAGTTCTTGAAGACATACCAGTTTCTGGGTTAAATTTAGAACAATGGATTCAAGATTAGAAGTATGTGGGGGCGGTGGGAACAAGCTCTGGGTATTTGTCATTGTCATCTATGAGGTATTCCCAGGTCCCAGGGATTCATCATTTTTAGGACTAAAGTAGTGGATATATTTCCTGTACCTTTATCTAAGGAAACAACCCATAACAAACTGATTTCACAAGAGCAGTTCTTCCACGTTAACTACCACTCAAGGGTGTAGTGCAGGGTAAACCCACCTCTCAAATTTAGATTTAGAATTTCTCAAAACCTCCAGGGCATTTTGTACAGTTTACAGTGGGTAACGCTAGGATACAGTATGTTATGTACGAATGTATGTATACGCATGACAATAAAAGCCTTACATATTGAATCTTGTTAGGGCCAACCAGAATGGGAAATGACATATTTACTTGGTGAGAGAGATAATTACATTTGCCTCCCCATATTGATCTTGTTTTATACATACGCTTGGTCGACACAAATTTTAACAGAATTTCAAGATTTCAAACCATATTTATCCAACGTTTAGCTACACAGTCATAGTGTTGGCAATGTTCGTGTTTCAGTTGGTTGGAACGGACAGATCTTGAATTTTAATTTGTCCAATACTTGGTTTTAAGACCAAATACTTGTAAAAATAATGACATTTGCATCAGCCGTACTTTAGATTAAGTGGTGATTATCAAATGTCATGATGGTTGTAAATAACAGTACAGTCTGGACCTGCTCTTAATGAAAGATTGTGATTTGGCGTTTTATAATAAAAATTGACTTGACATGCTTCACTCTGGTTAAGCTAATTGAACAGGTGTAATTCTACAATAGTCTTTCTTATTCAACTGCATCACTGTATGTTCAAAACATAGGAAAATATACACATAATAGAGATTTCCCATTTGTTTTGATGGTGGATTACCTTTTCAGTTTATACTTACTGGAATAGACAGCATGGTTTTCTTCTGACTTTCATGGAGACAGCACTGAAGTCTGGCAATTTGAACTCCAAACACCTTTGTCTTGCATAGTATTCTTCCTGTTTCCTTCCTCCCTCCTTTATTCAGCTTTGCTTTCCATCCCAGGATGACCTTTATGAATAATGAGGTGCTCCAAAGGTAACCGTGACAACGGGTCTACCTTGGAGGCGGCAAATAGGCCCAGAGATAAAGTACCTTAAAACCTGACAAGGAAGTGCGGTGTGTTCGCGTCATCTTCAGAGCTGAGGGACGGGAGTCTGCTGATTAACGCTGACAGTCTGAAGAGCACATTGTGCCAGAGCATTAATAATAAACTCTTAAATGGCCTCTGTATGCTTTTAGAGAAGGTTACACAGCCATGAAAGGAAGATGTAGGAAAGAAGGATGAGCGAGAGATGACAACAGGGTTCAAAGATAACTTGGCTTGGTTTCACAAACTTTATTTGCGGCACTTGTCCTATTTAAAGGTCTGTAGAAGAAAAATTACTTGTTTCGGGGGGGTACTAATTAGCTCAATTTTTTCAGCATAGGAGGATATTTTAGTATGTACAAAGTGCATAATTAATGAGGCAAGAAACTTAAATGGCTTACGGGGTGTTCAGCATTAATTGCCTCGGCAAATTAACATATCCGCCCCATCATTTTCCCCCACTGTAACTTTAACACTCCAGCATTCTCAGTTTAAGAAAGCAGCTTCCTCACAGGGGTGCAAGAGAGGTCATGAAGCGGAACATTCTTTGAACATGTGGTATATTTTGTGCAGTACTTAAGATATTATAATTCTTGTCCATCAGGATCTTATTTAAGATCAGGGGGTCCCATTAACTGTAATCTTTTTAGACATGAAACCCATTTTTTCTATGTGTGATTAGATTTCTATATGCATGAATGACAGAACAAAACAGACATTTACCACCTTCTCATATATTACTGAAATTACTTAAGCCACCTCGACCTTTTCATTATATTAGAATATATATACTGTATATATACATATAGATTAGGGTCGTGTAGGTTGAAAGGTTAACCATTGTGATTCATCTATAACCTTAGCAGGTTAAACAAGTTTTACCCATGTTCCTCCCATAATTCCAGTGTAAATGTTAACAATAAACTGCATGCGATGAAAAGGAGGTGGAGAAAAATGGCACAGGCTAGAATTATTGCACTGACTGGAGACCACTAAGATCAATAGGGACCATAACTACCTTGGTGATACTCTTTCACTTTAAGTGTGGTGAAATGTAAGCATATCATTTTTGTAGAATGGTGTGCCAGTTTCTTGAAGTTGTGCAGGAGAGGGATATACAGGACTGTCTCAGAAAATTAGAATATTGTGATAAAGTTCTTTATTTTCTGTAATGCAATTAAAAAAACTAAAATGTCATACATTCTGGATTCATTACAAATCAACTGAAATATTGCAAGCCTTTTATTATTTTAATATTGCTGATTATGGCATACAGCTTAAGAAAACTCAAAAATCCTATCTCAAAAAATTAGAATAGTTCCTCAGACCAAGTAAAAAAAAAAGATTTATAACAGCAAAACACAATCAAACATTTGAAAATGTCCATTAATGCACTCAGTACTTGGTTGGGAATCCTTTGGCACGGATTACTGCATCAATGCGGCGTGGCATGGAGGCAATCAGCCTGTGGCATTGCTGAGGTGTTATGGATGCCCAGGATGCTTCAATAGCGGCCTTTAGCTCATTAGCATTGTTGGGTCTGGTGTCTTTCAGCTTCTTCTTCACAATACCCCACATATTCTCTATGGGGTTCAGGTCAGGGGAATTTGCAGGCCAATCGAGGACAGTAATGCCATGGTCAGTACACCAGTTACTGGTGGTTTTGGCACTGTGGGCAGGTGCCAGATCATGCTGGAAAATGAATTCCTCATCTCCATAGAGCTTTTCAGCAGACGGAAGCATGTAGTGCTCTAAAATCTCTTGGTACACAGCTGCATTTACTCTGGGCTTGATGAAAC
>NW_011356755.1:0-7183 GCF_000735185.1 Notothenia coriiceps
GGGGACTTCGGGTGGCAGTATACGCCGTGAAGTTTTTTGCGGCCTGCCAGTAAACACAAAGCAGAAGAAGAAGATTTGAAGTCAGCGGCTTCATTTGTTTAATCTTCCCTCAGGGAATTTGTCAAAAAAAAAATTGAAATCCATTCCATGAGCTATGCCAATCTTTGAATGTTTTGGGTTATGTTGTTGAAAGAGGAAACACCTGAGAGCAGTGATTGAACAATGAGACACTGAGATAAGACGCAGTATACACATATACACACGTACATGTGATACAAATTGGTAAAAATTATGTAATTACAAACACTTAAAGATCTTATTAATAAATGCATTTTCATTTAGTTATAGATGTATGTATAATGTGTTTGTGTGTCTCTTTCAGACTTATACAGGTCAGTTCGTCTACCATCTCCTGCCAGTGCTCAGCAGCTCCACCATCCAGTCTGTCCTGGCCTCCATCGGCTACCTGCCCCACACTGACACTGCTCTGAGGTAGGACCATAGGGACGGACACACACACACACACACACACACACACACACACACACACACACACACACACACACACACACACACACACACACACACACACACACACACACACACACACACACACACATATTTGTGTAAACAGTGACATTTGCCTGAACTTGTCTATTGTTTATCCAGCCCATCTAAGACTTTACCACGCCTGACTGTGCTGTGATTGGCTAGTATTGTCTGGACACCTCCCTTCCCTGTGATTGGATACAGTGATTTATGATGCTTTAAATAATTATGACTTTGTTTCGCTCATTTACCTTTAACAGTTTGCCATTACAATCCGTTACAATCAGAAGCCTCTCTCTCCTTCCTGTAGATGTGAAATGATGTCATCAGAGCGCGACAGAATAGCTGATTTTAGTTTCTTCAGCTGCTGCCAGAAAGTGTGTAGTTAGGGGGAGATTTGAGGGTGCGCTAGCTAGCTAATTAGCATCAATGCAGATTTCAATGCTGCCTCAACAAAGACTTTGTCATATGAAAGTGGGTGGGTGTGATTTGATCTGAAATTGATAGACGCTGCCTGAACTTAAATGATGTCTTAAATTAAGTGAAGTGCTGACGGAGCAAAACAATTATATTACAGGCGGAGGTATATTTTTTTCAAAATATCTAAGCAAAGCATGTCAAGAAAATGGCAAATAAATCTTATTTACAAGTGGACACATGTCGTATCCCCCAATATTTACACAAAGTCTCAAAACTGTAAACCTAACTGTCAGCTGTGTTGGGTTTTGTCAATAGTGACTACATGTTGGGGGTTTGAGATTGAATGGGAGTGGAGTGAATCTTGAAGCAAATGGAGAAAGCCGCAGTTTGATTCAAGCCCAGCTTCAGCATTTGGTCTGCTCTCCTCATCACTTTGGTCTTGCTCTCCTGAGCTGTCTAACAGTTGGATGTTTCAGTGAATACAGACTGAGTGAGGAGGCGGACCCTCAGAGGGCCCAGCTGCTGGGCTTCCAGCTGCTGCTGGCCAGGGTGGAGTGTTCCAACCTGCTGGAGCTCCTGGAGAGGCTGGGACCACAGGTAAACCATAAATCATCAAATGATAATATAATCAAACAGCATCCAATTGTATAGTCAATTAAAATGTTTACCTAATAAAGTCCATATGGGGATTTCTATTTGAAGGAAAATTCTTTCAAAAGAGTCTGAGTCTGTACAAAAATGAAAAACATAAAAAAACTGAAACCAAATCCTTCACAAAGCTTTGAAAATCCAAATCATATCAAATCACATGATGATCACATGATTTATAAAGCACATTATCATAAGTTATACACTAGCCTCACAGGGTTAGATATTATTTACAGCATACAACACCCTCTATCCATTAACACTTGTAGCGCATAAGGAAGAACTCCAAGTTTTAAATGAGATCAAAATAGAAAGTAACTTTATGAGGAAACAAAAGCAGAATCCCATAAAGAACTAAAAGGAAGATATAGTTTGAGGCTGCAATGATAGGAATCAGAAAGCCATGACAGAAGTGTACTTTAGGAATAGGATTGCAACTTCAAAAAAGAAACACCTGTATCAGACATATGGCTCGTAATATTAATAACATTTTGCCCTGAACAATGATCAAACAGTGCATGCAGCTCATTACTATGGAATATAAACATACCATACTGATGGGGATACTCAGTGACCCCCTGTCCCCCACCCAACAATGAGATGTGATCGAGTGGCAGCCATGGTCAAAGTGATTCAGTCTAGTTCAACTGCTTTCATGTGACCGGTCTGATTTCTCTGCAGGAGTGGCTGGATGTTCTCCAGAGGAAAGCAGGGCCGAAGACCCTGGAAGAGAACACAGAAGAGAACACAACTAAAGGTCAAAAGGAGGAGGAGGAGGAGGAGGAGGAGGAGGAGATAAAGAAGGAAGAGGAGGCCGATAGAAGAGAGGTAAGACAGATGGCTGGTTGGCTGTGATGACAATTAGAAGAAGGGAAATGAAAGAGAGCTGACAAGATATCGGTCGAATTAATGCATATCAATCAGTGCGGTTTCCTGCTGTGATGAACAGATCAGAAACCTTCCTGCTATCAGAACAGTAATGGATCGACATGTTTCTCATCGTAGCAGCATACAATGAGAAACACTGCACAACTTTAAACAACAGAAGGAATCACATTGATAGAATGATGATCAAGAACAGCGTGTTAAAGCACAGCATGTGGAGGTTGTTTCACGTAGTTCTGTCAGCAATGTACCTTCATCCACTACCTTCTGTACCAACTCTAGTGTATTCTCAATATGTACCATATGGGATGGGAAATATGTCTATTTTCAAATGCACTCACTCGTCTTAATGTGTCACTGTCAAATCAAGACTCACCATGTTTCGGGAGGATCTCCATTGGTACTCAGTGGCGGATAGTAACAAAGTACATTTACCCAAGTACGGTTCTTAAGTACAATGTGGTACTTGTACTTTAACAGAGTATTCTCAGTTATTGCTACTTTATATTTCTACTCCACTACATTTATCTGACAGCTTTTGTTACTAGTTACTTTTTAGGTTTAGATTATTAGCTAATATAATACAAAATATAAATAAATGATTGAAATAAACCTACATTTACACATATATTTATTGGTTAAGATATCCAGCAGCAGTATGTAAAGTTATTCAAATGAGCTCAAGTTGTGGGGTAAAAACACATGAATAATCATAATGGTAACCCAGTAACTCATTATACGAATTGGAAATAGGCCATTACGCATAACGAGTACTTTTACTTTAGTACTTTTATTTTTAGTACTTTATGTTTATTTTGATCCCAAAACCTTTGTACTTTTACTTAAGTAAGATTTTGAATGCAGAACTTCATCTTGTAACAAAGTACCTTTCAAATGTAGTATTGCTACTTTGATGAAGTAAAAAATCTTCACCCACTACTTGTATTACTGCTAAATGAGAAGGTCTACTACAGTGAATGACAGAATACTTCACCAAACAGCCTGAGGCCTGCAGAACCTGCTAACACACATCTGTGCTATTTCTCCAGGATCCTCAGAGTTCAGCCAACCGGCTGGAGTTGAAGCCTCAGCCTCAGCCCAAGCCCCGCCGCAGCCACCTCACCAGTGTGGATCAGTCCATCCTGGAGATGCACAAGTCCTACCCTGACCTGTCCATCAAGGGCCGCCGCCTGGTGCCGCACAGGGCCCCCAGAGAGGACAGCAGAGGGAGAGAGGGTCCTCCGGGCAGCACCAACATTCACTGTGATGAGGCTGGAGCTGATGGAGGCACCACAGCTGCTGCTCCCTCTGTCCACAGGACGGAGGATGGCCTCACAGCTGAGGGAGTGATGGGTGAAGAAAGCAGAGGCAGTGGCTGTTCTGACAGGATCAGTGGAGGGAGCGCCCCCCCAGGAGACGCCCTCAGCAGCAGTACCACTGATGGAGGCAGAGGGGAAGAGGAGCTCAGTGGTCCTCTGGGTGTTTCCCTCCACATCACTCTGAGAGCTGGATCTAAAGGGGAGCAGAGCCTGAAGCCCGGAGACCCTCAGGCCACAGCAGAGCACTCTGCAGCAGGTAACACTGCATTTAAAGCATTCAAAACAAGTTGTATTCAATATTCACCATACCAGCTGATTCATCTGCACCTACACCAGTACTTTCACAAGTCGTGCTGCTCAATTTAGACAGAGGTGGAAGTAGTACTCAGATTTTATTCTGCAGTAAAAGTAGCAGGACTTAATTGTGTACTGTTACAAGTAAAGTACCTGCATATAAATCTTCCTTGAGTAAAAGCACAAAAGCTTGCACTTAAGAATCTAAAGTTAAAGTAGTCTAGATGCTTAATAGTCCAGCAGATATGTGAAAGAATTGTGCTTTTGATGTTAAAAACATGAACTTTGGCACACTGTTAGAGCATGCCCTAAGAAAGATTTTTGGCTTTTGGGCCATCGCATATTTGTCCAATGGGTCCAATTGTGGCCATTTTTTAAATGGCCGCCATTGGCTGTTATTTTTTCAAGTAGCAGCCACAAATATGCGATGGACCTATAGCCAAAAATCTTCCTTTGGGCATGCTCTTACATTGTGACAAAGTTAATATTTTTATCATCAAAAGCACAATTCTTTCAGATATTTCACATATCTGCTGGACTATAATGGCTCATTTCAGAATGATATTCATGGAATTCCTGAATGAATGGCTAAATGCAATGACTTGCTGCTGGATAGCTAGAAGAGGCTCTATTCTGCTTTATGGGGTCTCCCTCTCACTACAGGAGTAGTGTGTGATATATATATATATATGATATATATGGTGTTCCCTTCATAGGGAGTTTCTCCCCCACACACATGAACCTGAAAATGAGTTGCATTAAGTGAAAGTAATCAGGTAAGGTACAAGTAAATCAAAAGTATACCTAAGTACAGTACTTTAAATGTACTTGAATATTGACCACCACAGCACATATATGAGCCAAACTAATAGGTGCACAAAGAGAAGCCCACACAGATTTATTCTCAATTTTCAAAATATGAAACAAAGTGCACTGCATGCTTTCACACCTACAGTAAGTCAAACGGGGCCTGAGAAGAGACAATGAGAGGGTGTTCCCACAGAATACAAAACGTCAGTTTATTATCACAAAGCCTGAGCCTCATTTTTAATATTACGTTACTGACTCTCTTTTTCAAGTTTCATTTAGCTCAAGAATCGAAGGTTCTGTTTCTCACTGTACTGAAAATGCACCCGCAGTATAAACGTGAAACTCTGATTTACACAGACCTTCAGAATAAGACCGCCGCCCCCCCAAAGCTGTCCTCTCTGAGCTCCCTGGAAGAGGGTCAGATGCTCAAAGAGCTCAGAGAGAGGATGGGCCAGCTCAGTGTGCAGGAGACCAGTGAGGAAGGGAAGGGAAGACATCACAAAAGAGAAGAGGACAACACGGAAAAAGAGAGGAGGAGGAAAGAGAGGAAGGCCAGCACAGAGGGGGGGGGCGAGGAGCAGACCCTCAGGACCCCTCTGATGGAGCCGGGTCCAGCCCCCTGCCCCCCTGCCTCCTCTCAGCTCCATCCCGCGGAGGAGAGGGAGCACCCCCCACTGAGCAGCGGGACAGCAGACTGCCAGGTAGTCTGTGCAGGAGAGACGGGCCGGGGGGGGGAGGAGGAGCTGGCTCAGAGCTTTGTTATCCTCTAGCACAGGGCCGGCAAACTCAGTTTAGTTCAGGGGCCACAACAGACACATCTGACCTCAAGTGGCGCAGCAAAGTCCTATCATAATAACCTAAAAGCACAACTCCTTCCCTTTGTTTGAGTGCAAAAAAGTACATTCCGAAAATGTTTTTTAATCCACTATCTTTTTTCAAAACATTATGAACAACCTGACATTTCTTAAGATAAATAAGTACAATTTCAACAATTGAATGCCTCAGTTTATAATTGACACATGTGCATTACAACTTACACATCACAGTATGTAGTGTAGTAATTTGGACCCTCTGAACTGACACACCACCATACAAACTGGGGACACGTTTTACCCCCGCCTTGTAAATGTATCAAATGTATAAATACAAAATACCTAAAAGTTGAGAAAATTGCTAATCTTATTTTCAAACTTTGCAAAGCTGGCCGTATGTCTGACACCCCTGCTCTAACTTCACAAGAAATCAAATGCTCTTAAGGTTGATTTACATGATGGAAATGATGAATAACCATACTCAGCAATTCCAATATCGACCAAGATTGACCTGTACATATTTCAAATGGAAACTGAAATGATCTGGCTCAGTAGAAAGAATGTTTTTTACCACCCTTCTTCTTTGCCTTTTTTTTGTTGTCTCCTGGCAAAATGCACTCTGGTAAGCAGTGATGATGTAGTGTAAATGTTTAGGGCTTTTATTGTCAAAGGTATGTGCTGCTGTCTACAATGCAGGAGCCATTAAGAGTGTGACATCTTTGTTCAGACTACTGACCTACAGTGTCTGAAAACGTAAGCATTCTTTTTCGTACTTAAATGCAGCCTCATCTCCTGTGGGGACAGCGACCTGCTGGAAGGATAGCAGAGTGAAAGAGAGGCTTATAGCAAAGATGGTGTCAATATCCTATAGACTACATTGGACACAACTATTTTCCTCAGAATGATAAGTTAGATTTGTTTGCCTATTGTCACTTTAAAAGAATGAGATTGAATAACAAATGCAAAAACCCCATGTATGCATACTCAGGTGGAACTCTGCTGTGACTCAGGAGTGTCTGCAGCTGCTCTGCATGTAACAAGCAGGACACACGTGTTGAGTCCCTCCAGATACATATTCAGTGAAACCACATATAAATAAATAAAAAGATAAATAAATCCTGTTTATTGTGTACAAGAATATTGCATTTGATTAATTGTTTCTGTGAGGATTATCAAAGACCCCCATCACCCCAGCCACAAACTGTTCTGTTTGCTGCCGTCTGGCAGGCGGCACCGCAGCATCCGGACTAAAACCACCAGACTCAGGGAGAGCTTCATCCCACAGGCCAGAAGACTATTAAACACCTGAACTTTGAAACAACATCCATAACATTCATCTGGCTGCTACTTAGAAATTATTTGGGGGGTAGGACACGTTTGATTCCTGTTTTGGTTAGTGTGCCGTCGATGGGTTTAATTCCATTTCAAAGTGCTGTTTGGTGTAAA
>NW_011356755.1:7223-24278 GCF_000735185.1 Notothenia coriiceps
GTTAACCTTAAAGAAAGCCCTCAGGATTATAAAAGACCCCCATCACCCCAGCCACAAACTGTTCTGTCTGCTGCCGTCTGGCAGGCGGCACCGCACACCGCAGCACCCGGACTAAAACCACCAGACTCAGGGACAGTTTCATCCCACAGGCCATAAGACTGTTAAACACCTGAACTCTGTAAAGAACATCCATAACATTCATCTGGCTGCAATTTACAAATGATTTATCTAATATATCATATTCAATCACTTGCATATAGACTGTTATTGCGCTATTCCACTATTTTTTTTCTGTGTTGTGTTTTTTATTGTGTTGCACTGTTGTTTTCATGGACCTAACTACACTTTGTACGCATGACTAATAAAAGCCTTGAACCTTGATTGGTGTTCACATCTCTGTTATTATTTTCCACATGTTGATGATAAAGTAGCTGTAGAACATTTTCCAAATCTCAGAATTGCAACCAGGAGGCTGACACTGATGTCCTCCCCTCAGCTGATGGTAATGATGACATGAACATTAGGCTAAGTTATTTTTGTCTGTTCAAGGCTGTAACTGTTATTATAGGTTTGCAGGGATATGTACTTGCTGTGTCACTGATAGTTGCTCTTGTAGATGAAAACACGTGTTATGTCTCTCCAGTGACTATGATTGTAAGTGTATGACTGTTTTCTCCAGTCCAGTGTTAGAGGCAGTTTGAGAGTGGTAGATTATTCCTGCTGGGATTGACATGTCAACAGCAAGGTCATGTTTTTGTTTACAAATATTGTTGCTTTATTAAGCATACTGCTGTACCTGAGAGCTCCTCCAGCCTCTGAACGTTATGACCTTGCGTCGCCAGACATGTGCCTTTGTTATTAGCATGTTTTGTTTGTGTGACCTCTGCACAAGTGGACACAAGTTTTTTTAAAGTATTTATTGATTGTAGTCAAATAACTTCTTAAAAGGATGAAATAAAGACAACTCACAGTGCATGGATTATTTTTGTTTCGATTAAACGAGAGATCAAATGTGACTGCAGGGATTAGATAATCTGGACTCAAAATCAAAAGGACATGCTTTACTGTATGTACAGTATGAACAATGGTGCCCAGTGGATTCAGTTGCACAATTTTTTGTCAGTCTACACATTTAAACGATCACAAACCATGTGCTACAATACCCCACGATGTATAAACATCTGATATTTTATTCCTTATAAATTCTTCAATTAACATTATCTGAACAACAGAAGAGCAGACACATAATACACTGATTAATATAGTCACATTCGTAAAAAATAGCAAATGTTCCTTAGATAAAAGGAGTTACAGAAAAACATTGGAGAACCTGTCCCTACTTGAATTAAATATTTGTACAGTGGATTTACACATGTGATATCTGTGGAGCTGGAATGGTGTTTGTCTAGTCTATGATGGACTCACTGAGGTAAACAATCCAACACATTACACGTCATATCTGGGTAACAGCAACATCCAAGTGCATTTCAATTATACATCAAACCAATAAATAAAAAATGACCAGAAATCTTCCCGCAAATGAGAAATGAATCAGTTCAAGCTCACAGTTTGAAGTTTGAGTCTTTTCAACTTCTGTTAAGAATTGTTTAAGTGCTTTGTTAAAAAACTGAGTTATTAGAACAGTTTAAGATTCTCTGAAGCATTTACACCCTTTAAGTGAGAATACCATTGTTGGTGAGGAAACATTAGAATAGCTACTAAATATAAGCAATAGCCCCTGTTAATACCTATGGACTAAACAGAAGTTGGAAATATAGTTGTCCATTGAAGAGAAATCTGCTGTCAAGTTACTAAAAAGTGAAGAGTGTGAATTTGGTATCAGAGAGAGCTAGCTGTGAGGATCTTGTCACGGTTTTCTTTGTACTGGTGCAGCATCTCCTGGAGGTTTTGGTCAGCAGGAATCACCTGCATACACACATCAAACATCATGTTTAGAAATGCATGAGACAAGAACACACATGTCATGTTTGCTGAGACACCAGGAGAGGCAATAGAGTGATGCAGGAACACGTCTGGAAAGGAGTACTCCCGGACTCCCTTGTCTTGAAGTCAAGAGGTTTTTTTAATTATTGTGTTTTGACGATTAAATAAGGTCTGTGGTTAAGACAAGCTGAAGATATTTTTGAAGTTGATTCTACAACATAAAATACGTCAGTAAATGCCTCGCTGGTGAATGTTTTTAAAAAAAAAAGTTTTTAAATGGAGTCCTTGCATTGGTAACCTTGTCACCTTAGAAAACATGTCATCACTGCACGCTTCTATAACATCACATCAAAGGAGGGAACTATTAGATCACAGCTCAGAAAGCCACACAGATCTGCTCTGCCTCACCAGAACAGGAGCAGGAAGAGGGGAGGAGCTTTTCTTGATGAGCCAATCCTCATGCAGCTGGTGGATGGACTCCAGATACTCCTGGTGGACATGGTGAGCCATTAACAAAATGAGAGTCTTCACACTCTTCCCTTTAAGTTGGTTGGCAGCTTGTCAGTACTGTTAAAGCATATCTTGTGATTGTTAACGTCCTCACCAGTGGAATGACTTTCTCCTCCTCCCTGCTCCTCTGCTTCAGCCTCTCATGGCAGGTCTGAGGAGACGTCTGCAGGTACACTGCAGCCACAGGAGAGGTTCGGACACATTCAAATGAGACAAATGAGACAAGGGGGGGGGGGGGAGAGGTTATCATGCCTTTAAGACTGAATGTTGGGACCACTCATGGTATGGTTTCATGGGAAATGACAGGTTTTTCATTGCTTTGATTTGCAGTGCTAAAAGATTATTGCAATTTATGTGACTGGAATATATTCAATGAATATCAATGTTCCCTTCTTTAACATATCCAGAGGGAACACCTATACATCCAAATAGTTTTCTGGAAATGTGTATTATTAGGAATTGATGTTATGGTTGCTTAAAAAAAGTGTATAAAGATGTACTTTATCAGATGAGTTCTATCTCTGTTTAGATATGATCATTTGTAATCTGGGTAGGAACGCTGCAAACCCCCACCTCCTCTACAGTCAAATAAAGCAACATTAGGATATTACCTCTAGCACTGACGGCAACATATCAAACAGAATGCATTGTTTAATGTCAAAGATGTGATGTTTAACCTCAGAGGGCTTTGTCAACCAGAAAAGATCAAACAGGACAATCTGCTCCTCAGCTAAGAATAAACACCACCATACACATTACAATCTGTGTTATTTTTAGTAACTGGTGACAATAGATTTTTAGTTTCCAATCAATCTTCCTATAATAACGTAACTGTATTCTCCATTTTTCTTTTTGTGTCTGGCAGATCTTTTATTTCAATACACCTTTAGTAAATGTGGGTTTTTGTATTCTCACCAATCAGATCCACAGGAATGAAAATGTTAGTTGTGATCCAATCAAACCACTCGCTGAGGACAGCGAAGTCCACCTCAGGCATTTTGCCACTGAAAAGAAATATGATCAAATCACAGGTTTAGTAGTAATGTTTGGATTATTGATACATTTCTGACTGCTCATTCACGTCGCTGGTCATATATTTGATTGTTTAAGCCAAAACAACACATATTTAGCCTGGTTATTTATTTATACAGAATCAAATGTCATCTATCGTGATAACATTTGTAAACCATGACAGAAATTGAATTCATATTGCCCACCCACACATTCTCATTCTTACAGAGAAATGTGGACATAAAACAATTGTTCTACAACAGAATCCTTCAAAGCAGCATTATTTGAGATCAAATGATATGCTGTGAGGATCTATAGTTCTCTTTTGGACAGGCGTGAAGGTTCTAACACACATACCTCCTGTAGAGATTCTCCACAAAGATGTACTTGGCACTGAAGATGGAGCGCTCCATCATCCTCACAGGGGCTGACTGGAACAGAAACAGTAAGCACATACTGCTGATCACATTTTAATGTCAACACCTCAGCTATCCTTCTGTTGACAAAGCAGGTCGACATAGGAATTATTAAAATGGTGTAATCTAAAGCCACGTTTCCATTGCACGGTACAGCTTTATTTGTCTCCACTGCAGGTGGCAGCTCTTCAGTGTAGGCGAAGAGATCAGCTGTTCACCATAGCAACGCTTGAGACTCATGTGTAAACAGGAGACTTGCTGAATCCTTTCTTCAAAAACCTAACAGAGAAGCGTCTGCACTTAAGGCCCCTACACACCAAGCCGATTTCGGCCGTCGATAGATGGCGATAGATGAGCGTCTCGTCGCCCTACTCAGATTGGTGTGTCCCGCCCCGTCGTGTCTTTTCGGCCATGCCGACACCTTCCGCGGCCGATTGAACATGGTGAATCGGCCACGGAGCCTGCGGAGGCTGTCGGCAAAAGAAATCACTCTGATTGGCTGTTCAGCTTAGTGAAACACTATTTGTCTGAATGGGAGTGGAGCAGTACAGTACTTAAGTAAATGTACTTTGTTACTGTCCACAATCTGCCTAAAAGTATTTTAATGTTGTAGCTGTTCAAGATGGTCATTTTAAAATGTTTTAAAAATATACTGTTTGTAGATAAACCAATAATAATGCTAGGGCTGCAACTGACAGTTATGTAGGAACATTTTTATTTTTGTCTTAACGCTGTGTGATTAAAAGAATAAACACAAATAGGAGGATAGGCATACATATTTGCTATATCTTGCCCCACTGAAAAGGCACTGCACCAATTCTGTTAAAATATTGGCATAGTTCATCCCTGTGCTGCTTGGCTCGAGCTGTAGCATTTGTTGTTTGTATATCACACAGTCTGTCTTCCGGTTGTTGCCTCTTTTGAATGAAGAATACACACTACCGCTACCTGCTGGTAAGGAGAGTTATTTCCACTCACGCAGGCGCAGTGCATACGTGCTTCTTGGCTGGCGGCTGAAGTCTTTGCGGTGTGTTCCAGTGCGACTGTTGGCCAAGACGCAGAGATGTGAGCCGACACAACAGTCGTGTTCCGTCGGGATGTGTTCTTTGGTGTTTGTTGTTTTAATGTTGTAGCTGTTCAAGATGGTCATTTAAAAATGTTTTCAAAATATACTGTTGGTAGTTAAACCAATAATAATGCTACGGTTGCAACTGACAGTTATGTAGGCACATTTTTATTTCATCTCAACGTTGTGTGATTAAAAGAATAAACACAAATAGCAGGATAGGCACACATATTTGCTATATCTTTCCCCACAGAAAAGGCACTGCACCAATACTTTTAAAATATTGGCATAGTTCATCCCTGTGCTGCTTGGCTCGAGCTGTCACAGTCTGTCTTCTGGTTGCCTCTTTTGAATGACGAATACACACTACCGCCGCCTGCTGGTAAGGAGAGTTATTGCGACTCACGCATGCGCAGTGGGTACGTGCTACTTGGCCGTCGGCTGAAGTCTTTGCGGTGTGTTCCAGTGCGACTGTTTGGCCAAGACGCAGGAGACGTGAGGCGACACAACAGTCGGGTCCGTCGGGAAGTGTTCTTTGGTGTCAGTTCGGTGTGTAGCGGCCTTAAGGCTCACCCATTGGCTGTGCAAGGGTATCTTGCCTGCTGTCTGTGTACACTCAAAAAGAAGTGCAAAAGCAGCCTGACTCAGTGGAACATCTGTTGAGGTCATCTGTATGTTAGCATCTACAGTAGTTTGAGGTCTTGCATTTGTCCTTAGGCTTTAACTGTTGGTAGTGGTTTCAAAGAACTGTTAATGTCTACATGAATTGCTTTCAGCCAGCTATCCCTCTGTCCTTTCTGTACAGAGGACATTACCATGGTCTTTGCCCAGACTTGCAGCACAGGCAGGTGAGGTGTACCATTCAACTTGATCAAACTACTACCTCATAAACAGTTGTTGCAGCTTCATCACTTGGTGTAGGGGAATACATCCTCCTACTCCTTTCACCAATTAGATAGGTAGGAGCTACTTGCCTTCATGCACATTTCAAATGCAGATATCCAGGATGACCATGAAGTGGCCAGGCCCAGGCTGTTAGGGCCCTGTTTCAGGGATAGTGCTTAGAGGACATGTTCAAAATGTGTATCCATCATTGGATATTGTAGCAGAAAATATGGATGACCAATAATCGAATGTTTGTTTTGGATCTATGTTCTGATATTAGAACTCTGACTGTTGCCTTTGCCTACAACTTAAAAGTAATCACCCCTAACTCCCTTTGGAAATAATTCATATATCTGAAGTAGAACTGCGATTCTTCATTTCAAGAGTTATATTTTTTGACTTGATAGCTTCGGGCTCCAAAAAGCTGGCAGGAGTCTACGTGTTAGGGTTGTTTATCTGACCAGACGGGGTGGCAGTATCACCTTCCACCTCCACACCCACTGTCCTCAGACACTGTACAGTATCTCCTCATTATGTCAGGTCTGATATGCAAAGTAGCCCCAGGAACAACTGTAGCATGGCAGAGGCAGACAGGGGCAATGTTTGTGTGTTTGTGCACAAGCAAGGCTGTGTGTTGTACGTCCTCCTCTGTCTGTATTTGTGTGTCTGGATGGGCTCCCCAGCCAGTGGCAGCTCTTTAGCTATGATTTTACATAGAGAGGGTATCGAGTTCGGCATCACCACCCCAAGCAGATTAACACACACCTTATCCTCCTCTTGCAGGCTCAGCCTCAAGTGCAGGCTCAATATGGAAATGTAGTCAAATGGCCAACTGGCATCAGCGACAGGATAAGAGACTACAGAGACTTGGTAGTCAGGGTGATTCTCCTGCAATAACCATTTAGGCTTAATTTCTTTTAGAATTTAGGCTGTGTTGGTTTACTGTAAAAAAATAAATAAAACAAGTCCATAAAGTGCATATATGTGTGTGTAAACAAGGACACATATACGTGTTTCATTTGGACACCCTGTTTATTGCATATGTGTATGTGCATATGAGGGTGTGTATGTTTGTGCTTGATGCAGAATCAGTGGAATGAGAAAACAGAAAGCTCACCCAGGCATTTGGCTGCAGTCCTAATTGGCTGTGTGCTGTTGACAAGATGCTGACAGAGCACATCGCAACGACAGGTTCTCTGTTTCATCTTCTGGGTTTGTGAAAGTATTTCCTTTGACGAATTCCCCGCTCTACTCATTTCAAGGCATGAAAAAAAAAAAGTGCTGCCCTTTGACAAGTTACAAAGCTTGTTTTTCTTGTGTTTGGATACAATAGAAAGGGAATGTGGAGGCTGGAGATAGCCCAGCCTTAATGAGAGTGTGCTCTGCCTCTTATCTGGCCTGGGTGTTTCCTGCTCAGTGACCTGCTTGACTACCTAATGTATGTTTGTCACATCGACGCATTTTACTACTGGAATTTCTTTGGTGTATAATATACTTATATATACTCACCAGCGATACACAGCGAAACTCATCCTGAGCACAAACAAACTCACAGCCGAAGTAAAAACAATAAGTTTGGCTTGATATTGAGTAAGAAAAAGGTGTGTGTGTGTGTGTGTGTGTGTGTGTGTGTGTGTGTGTGTGTGTGTGTGTGTGTGTGTGTGTGTGTGTGTGTGTGTGTGTGTGTGTGTGTGTGTGTGTGTGTGTGGATTGGTTAATTTGGACCAATCAGCCTGGTCATAGCTCTGGGCGTGGCTTCTGGGTATTCAGACGTCACGATGCACAGGAAGAACATGAGAAATCTCCAACGAGGCGTTTTGGGGAGGTCTTCTCTCTTTTAAAGCTTTACTCCCTACAGGGTGTACTTTGAGGGTTTTTGACTCTGCAGACCGTTCACATGGATAAAAACCTTCATAACACACAAGGGGACGGGTAACAACCGGAAAAACATGGCATCGGACCTTTAATACGAGGTCCCTTCAGCTGACCTTTCCTTTTGTGTACACTTGATGTGAAGTTATGTCACAAGCATAGACTGGTCACAAGACAATTTTTACCGATATATTATTATCAGGGGGATTTACAATCTGTAAAGTCATTTAACAGGGGGGATGGCAAGGCAAGGCAAGTTTATTTATATAGCACTTTTCTGTACGCGACAATTCAAAGTGCTTTACAAAACAAATGTTCAACATTTGCTTACGAAAACAAATAAAAAGACTTTTTTAGGAATAAATACATTAAAAACATATTATACAATTTTACAACAGACATTACAAAGCAAAGATAATAAAATAATAAAAATAAACACCACAGGTATACAATACATGTTTAAAAGGCATATTGTAGTTCGAATATGATCATCTCAATTAAAAGCAGCGGCAAAGAGATATGTTTTTAGTCTTGATTTAAAAATAGTAAGCGTTTCTGCGGACGTGCATGATTTGGGTAGTTTGTTCCAGATTGTTGGGGCATAATAGCTAAATGCTGCCTCTCCATGTTTTGTTTTTACTCTCGGAACCGATAGCAGACCCTTCCCAGAAGACCTGAGGCACCTTGATGGCTCGTAATTATGCAGGAGTTCAACAATATACTTTGGTCTAAAACCATGTAATGATTTAAAAACTAGCAATAGTACTTTAAAATCAATTATTTGGCTGAATGGAAGCCAATGTAGAGATTTCAGAACCGGACTGATGTGATCCACTCTTTTAGTGTTAGGACACGTGCAGCAGCGAACCTCAGGAAGAGCAACTAAAGAGGAATCCCTCTTGAAAGACGGAAGGACGTGCAATAGATTGTGTGCATACACAATAGTCCTGATAAACATAATCAAAAATAGAATATAGACACTATATTAGGCCTCCATAGCTGAAGCCTGAGTTAAAAGAAAGAAAAAAAGGCAAAGAGAGACGCGTAGTAGTGCTTGTGTAACACAAACAAAAAGGGGTTATTAAAAAATGCAATGTTTTTT
Source organism: Notothenia coriiceps (assembly GCF_000735185.1). Classification (NCBI taxonomy): domain Eukaryota; kingdom Metazoa; phylum Chordata; class Actinopteri; order Perciformes; family Nototheniidae; genus Notothenia; species Notothenia coriiceps. Next base: position 16,030 of record NW_011356755.1, read on the forward strand.
TACACGTCAAGTTAATATTATTTTTAGTGTGAATGCTGTGCCACAACATTCCACTATAGTACTTCAAATCTTTATTAGTGTGAATGCTGTGCCACTCCATAACTTCAGCTTACTTTCAGCTACAGGAACCATTCAAATATTAAACTATTCAGCCTGTTCAGGAATCGATGGGAAACCTTCAACTTTTAACTTTTAAAAAATATTTTATACTTTTTGAAATATTCAGCTTTTTAAACTCTTTTTTTAACATTGAAGTCAATGGGAGATGAGCCAATACTTTGACTCTCCATAACTTCAGCTTATTTTCAGTTACAGAAACCATTCAAATATTAAACTATTCAGTCTTTTCAGGAATCGATGGGAAACCTTCAACTTTTTCAAAATATTTCATACTTTTTGAAATATTCAGCTTTTTAAACTCTTTTTTTAACATTGAAGTCAACGGGAGATGCCTTCAAATCCTACACTTTGCGCCAAATGCTTCTCCTTCCACATACTTTCAGCTAAACACTTCATTCTAACTTTCAAATGATCACAAGACCTTCAGCTATTCAATTCCTATTCAGATATGTTTGATATCTTTTAAACTTTTTGAGATATTGAACTTAGTTTGGAGCTTGGTAGAGAGGCCTTTTTCAGATTTTAACATTAGAGTGGATGGAGCAGCTCGTTAAGCCTAGAGTGCTTTGATCTCAAAACAGAGTGGAGCAGAGCTTTCTCCCCCAAAAATGTTTTAAACTTGCCATAATTCCCAAACCCTACACTCCTCATACATATTGAAAAACGTTGGAAAACCTCTCCTAGGTTGGAAAATTAAAAAAAATTAAGAAAAAATCTTAAACAAAATGCCTCTTGAGGGCATGAAGAGAGAAAAAGTCCAGCTAGCTCCCAATTGATTCCCATGTTAAATTGTTCCGGATCTTTCTTCAGAGCAGAGAGAAGTACACTTTAGACAAACTGCTCCCATCTCCACATTTTACACACAAAACTCCAAATAAAAGCATATTTCAGTTAATTGGGGTTCCCTGATGCTCACGGTCTGGTAATCTTTTTATAGGAGCCATAGTTTTTGAACAGGTGGTAAAATTGTCAGATATACTGCTCAATGCATTCTTATGGGACTCAGTGCTGCAGTTGGTTGTCATGGTGTTGCTGGGCAGATTGGAGCCATTTGATCTCTGGGTTTACACACACAGGTGTTTGTAAACATTCAATCACTACTACTTACATTTGATATCTTTATTTAACTCCTTCAGCCTAATTTCAGCTGCAGGAACCATTCAAATATCAAACTATTCAACCTTTTCAGCACATGATGGGAAACTTTCAAATGTTTCAAAATATGTTACTTATACTTTTTAATATATTCAGCTTTTTAAAGTCTTTTTTTAACATGGAAGTCATTGCAATGCATTTGAGCTGTAACAATTAATACACACACAAACATGTTAAAAAAAGACTTTAAAAAGCTGAATATATTAAAAAGTATAAGTAANACACACACACACACTCACACACACACACACACACACACACACACACACACACACACACACACACACACACACACACACACACACACACACACACACACACACACACACACACAAGCTTGAATGAAACACAGAGACACAGGAGTACTTGTACTGTAGCATATTATTTTTGAATCAATCCTTTATCAAATGATTAATTTCACACATAGTAATTTCCGCCGGAGCACCCGTGGTATAGCCTCTCAGACGCCGGCCAATCAGAACGGCTTGCCCGGCCCCGACTGGCGAATGACAGACAGCCAAGGATCCATCGGTCGAGAGAGGGCAGCGGGTGGTGTCCCGCTGAAGTCACAAAAGCAATATTTGAGGCAGCTGAATGGACCACTAATGAGACATTGGATCCTAAATGATAACAGAATGTTTATGGGAGGTCACCAGAGATGGCTGATGAATAATAAAGGGGGTTGGAGCTTGGTGAGGGCAGGTGAACTCACCGGGCTGTGGTTAGCCCTCAGCTCAGGGCCGGAGCAGCTACAGGCCAACGTTTAGAGGCTCCGTCAGCCTCAGGAGAGGGGCATCGAGTGAGAGGGGCAAACAAATGCCAACAGGCACAGAGCCCGGGACAGCACCTGGCACCCGGCAGGACCAGGGTCACCGACACATAACTGGGATAATGAGACTCAGTAGTATGAAGGGCCGCAAACAACATAAAATGACACCAGAAGATGTAGGCATTGAAGCTCTAGTTGTTGGTAGTAATGGAAATGTGCGCTCATATACAGTATAGTAAGATAGTTCCTGATTTAAAATTAGAAAAATTAACTGAATTGTATTAAGTTAATTTAAAGAAATATAGCAACTTATGACACTTTTTTTACATGTATGTGCTTCTTCTAGAAGAAAATGGGTTTTTATAAAGATGAAGTGTTCATATTTCCTTTAAATCTATGTTAATGTGTGCTTGAAAATGGCAAGAGCCATTTCTTTTCAGTGAAGATCACTATAAATCCACTGTTTCCAAAGCAAAGTCTTTAAATTGTCGTCCAAGCTCCAAGATTTTAGACTAAGTTATTGCAAATGCTCACATTGATAAGCTAAACTAGCTTTTTAAAGGATAGATAATCTACAAAATCATTTTAAATGTGTTGATTTCTGCTATTTACTGAGGATTCTCAGCACTGCACCCAAACCTTCATACTTGCATCTTATTGAGAAATATTTTCCAATTCAGCTCACACTATTGCTATATTGTCTTACACATGACACCTGAAGCAAATGAGCAGGTATGGTTAACCCTGACCGGCCCCATGTAACATTAATGAGGGCAGGTGTACTCGAAATAACCCCACTGGAACTGGAATCTCAACCTTTTTGGAAGTGCACACTCCAATTATTATAATGCAACAATAAAACATAGTTACATGAGACTGTCTACGGTTAAAATTTCCTCGGAAGCAGCGCAAATGTGTTGCTATATAAAGCAGATTTTTCTTGAAAATGGCTGGATGATAGGGAATTCCATTAGTGCCTCCTCTCTTTTAACTGCCTCTTCCTGCTTATGTAGTCTCCCTCCCCCTCCAACCCATTCAAGTTTGCACCCATTTCACAATAAAAGCCCTTTTTTCCCCCTTCCCCATCCCGCTGCATTAGCTCGCTGACAGATAAAGGGAACAGAGCGTTGCCTTCCAAAGAAAATGCAGACACATCAGCCTATTCTGCTTAAAACATGCATGTGGATGAATGGGTCAGGTGGAACTTTGCTCGGAGGGCGCTATGTCTTTATATATGTTCCAGTGCGCAGTCTGCGGGGCTTAACACGCCCCCCCCGGGCATCTCTGAGGCTCAATGAAGCCAACACATAAAGAGCCTGCTCCTCTGCTCGCCCTCCTTCTGAGGGTTACATAACAATGGAAGACGCAGGCGTACCGGTGCTGTCGCAGCCGGAGGTGAAAGTAGGCCTGTTAAGCCAAAGGGGTGATGGTTGCATATCTGTGTGTGTTAGAGGAAAAAACAGCTAGAAGCAGTGGGCTGGGCCGACGCAAATGGAGCCACTGCTGGACAAGAAATTTTATTTACTTATTCATAAACTCAGCACTCAAGGGCTGCTTTTCAACACATGGTGTGTTGGCTTTTTCAAATGTAAAGCAGAAATAATTACCCACACGTGTACATGAGGTATACATCAGGTAACAGGTGAAATGAAGAACACATCATTGTCCATATCTTTTCATTGTAAGCTTGATAGAGGCAACGCTTGTATGCAAAATGTAAATGCTTCCTGCACGGTCTTGAGTGACACGACCTCCCCCAGGTCCCCCAGACGCCACGAGGTGAGCCTGCTATGAAACATTGAATCACCTCAGCGGTGCACACGAAGCCTGCACCCCCACTGATCGCCCCTCCGGCAAGCCCCTGTGCAACAACACGAGGCTTTTACCAAAGACAAGAGGACCTCATGAATATTCATGTCACCAACACGGCTGGAGACGCAACAGAAATCCCCATCGTGCGAAAACACACAAGTACACCAGTGCAGTACAGTATGCATGCATGGTGGTGCTGCTATCTCTCTATTTCTCTGTCTTTCTCTGACACACTGCCCGCCCACACACATCCAAATGTCGAAACGTACTCGCGTGCAAACGCTCAGACTTCCACCTACATGCTTTCATGTTTACGCGGTCTGGAATACTGTGGACTTCTCCTCTTCATTATGAGCTCCTCCTTCCTAACACAGGATAATTTGTGTGTCACATTACAGAAGCAAGATGAAATTCAAATGTGTAAGTTAATTATTTGTGATGAATCTATATTTCAAAAGCTGCTTCTTCTCTTTATTTATATCTGCCTATAAAGCGCTCACATGCTAGATTTGCAGCTAGACTGACCTCTGCACAACCCAATGAGTTGATTTGGGAAGGCGTCGCAGCACTTGGACAAATTCACACTGCGTTCCCCCTCGTGTTCATGAGTCAGTGCTTCCCATCATGTCCTCGCTTGGCTCCGCGCACCGCGTGTTCAACACCTGCCTTTCAACTTCACAGTTAGCAAGTTGATACAGTAGCTTCAACAGTATGGAGGCAGAGGCTCTTGATGATAAGAGAAGATGACAGCCCATCTGATGGCAGCTTTTGAGAGTCGTGACGAGGTCGAACCTATGGGCCCAGACAGTGATGAGGACCCTCGTATTACTGCTGTATTCTGTGATCCCCTGGCAGCGCGGCTCAGCTCACAGCTGGCCATTTGGTTTGGTGTTTAAGTCAAATGTGGGTGAGACAAAAGGTCACATTTGGAAATCAACGATATACTGTCTCAAGTTGTCATTAATCTAATTGGTTTATCTAAGATGTATTTCTGAGGGCATGGGTCAGAGGACAGTTTCAACATATTGACTGGATGTGTAAAAAGTGTACTTCCTACCTAGCCTATAATATACTGTTCTTAACAGTTCATTTGTTTGGTTCTTCTGGAAAGCATTCCTTGAGCTTTAATCATTTTCAGCAGTGTCAGCATTAATATGTGTTACTGTACAAGAGAGATGAAACAATCCGTTGATTAATCTGCAACTATCAATCCACAAGCAGCCACGCTAGCAGCTTTTAAGGCTGCACTTAGCAAAGCTGTGCTTTGTCATCGTGCCAAACGTCACATGCTAACTTTGACAAGGCGAACATGCCAATGTTTACCAGGTTTGCCATTAGTGAATTATGTTAGCAAGCTAGCATTTAAACACAAAGTACAGCTTATGGTGGGAGATGAAAGGTCAAAGAATCATAAGTTGCAACTCATGCTAAAGGTGACTTGAATATTACAAAACATTATCGAAACATTACACTAAATACCACAATTGGCAGCTTCGTAAAGAAACAAGAGGAAAAGTCAGAGGATCACCAAATTAATTTGGATTAATCTTGTTAGAACCATAAATGGCTCTGCAATGCAAAATGTAATGACACCGATTTAATAGTTGTTATGATATATGTCAAGTTACCAAGTGGTGGACTGACATTGCTTCCCCAACATCCATGCTGCGAGCTTGGCTTAAAACAATTGCATCTACTCTGATTCCTTGCATTTTTCTAAGCAAAAATGGCAAACATTCTCTAGTTTTAACTCACATATCAATATTTGTTGCAATTCTTTTTCGTTTGGGAAAGTGAAGGAATACTTTGGAGATTGGACACAAGTTAAGTAATCTCATTCATCTTTAGAAAACTGTGATTCTTTACAATTTCCGTTGATTATTCTTGAATAACTAGTGGAATCATCAGCAGGCCTCATCATAAAGATGATGTTCATACTGTCAGAAGCATTGTCACATAGAAGATAAATGAGCTGTTGTGACTAGAGTGAGGCCAACCTCAATGGAAAACATGCAAAGATGGTGTAGTATAACTTGTGTAAGCCATTGTTTATGGCCACATCTATTTAAATCTAGGAGCTCTATAGTGCAAACCTGTTTAAAGCATGTGTGGTAGACACAAAACAGAGTTTCAGAATGGAGGGAATACAAAACACTGGTGATTACTAATGCTAAATGCTTAATTAATGTTATTTACCCAATTTCCATTCTTCTTTTCTTTCATGGCACACACACATTTCACACTGAACAATTTGTTCTATATCATGAGCAGATGCCATATTTATCGCTGCTAGATTTCCAAATGAAAACCTAAAAAATACATATCTAAAAAGAAAAGAAAAGCAAAAAATCACCAACAACATTATGCTATTAGATCCATTGGGTTCACAGTAACAGCTCAGAGCGTTATTAAAATTAACATTTTAAAATGCTACTACTCTATGTAAAGAAACATGAGATTAACTTAAATCTCTCAAGCTATTTCCTCTCTTATAGTCAGTAAATGAACTGCTAAAAACCCAAATGAAAGCTTTGAATCCATGAGCTTCTGTTTATTTTTGGTTGCTACGTCAAAAAAAGTAAATCCTATCTGACAAAGGTGGGCTTCACTTATAAATGTAACATGTCAAGAGGGTGTAAGAAAGAGAAGAAGTGATGTAACATTAAATAGGCAGGCATAAAGAGGGAGCATAACAGCAAGAAAGGAGAAAGAGACTGTACTTTAAAATGCGGGGTCAACCCTGATGGGTCTCTGACGCTGATCTGCCTCCCTGCCTGCACTCAGCCTCACAGCAATTTCAACTGTTAAACTCTCCCTCCAGTTTAAGGGAATTATTAACGCTTCAGCTACTCTCAATGCTGGGTCCACCACAAGCCTCAGATGTTTCTCTCCTTTCCTTCTCCTTCAATATGTTCTGGTGTCATAGCATATCCTGTATATTTTGATCATAAGGAAATTCAGCATTTTATTTTCAGGCCGTGATAAACTATTATTTAATCCATCATTTATTGTATTTGAGCTATTATTGTTGTGAATAACTAACAAGACAAAGAGTCTACAAGCTATGACTCTGTAAGGATTGAATGTGCAGGTATAATGTTGGACATGATTACAAGATTAGTTTACAGTGTTAGCATGCTAACATTAGCTAATAAGCCTTCAGACATAATCAAAGAAAATTCGCATGATATATTTCATCTATTAATTGTTGTACATAAACTGTACATTTAAAAACAAAATGTAAGAAAACGTTTATGTTTCAGTAATACAACATCAATATTTCCTCATGAGGAAATTTTGAGTACATTCTCAGCCCTATGATCTTCTCTCTTAAACATTCATTCATGAAATTGATTTTACTTTAAAAATGTACTAATACAATTATAATGTATCTACCTATGAAGCATATGATCTGTCCCAAATTAATAAATAAACCCTACCGTTTCACTCATTTTATTAAAGTCCATGAAATGTCCAAAATAAACGTTATTCTGTGTTAATAAATCGCTTCATCACTTTCCACTGTTTCATTTGACATATCAACATCAATGATTCTTTCCATAAATACCCCCCAAATAACATGAAATGTGTGCCACTTTCCTGTGTTATTCCGCTCCGGTAGCGAAAAGCTTGCCAGCCATTAACCCAGCTGTGTGACGTCACACGTGGCAAACACCAGCCTCGTCTGGATTGTTTGTTTTGTATCCTTCCGCTATTTTCGCTCAACATATGTGTAACCGGACCTCGCTAAACTTTTTTTATCTAACAATTCATGATGGGGAAGCGATTTGTAGTTGTGAGCTGTGAATGTTTCCTGATTGCTATAAACATTGATCATGGGTGCTGGAAGATTGTGCACAAAACTCGGGTCAGAATTAAGTTACTACAGGTGTTATGCCAGCTTGAGCTAAATGTCACCAGAGTACAGTGAACTTGCCTAGTGACTGAAATATATAAAAGTTGAAGTGAAATAAGTAAGGCCAAAAATGAATTATGTCTGAATATCTTTATTATTTTTACCACTTTTAATTATTTGTGGGCTCGCACATATACCAAAATAGACTAATGTACACTGCAATAAAGATCAAATGTTACAAGTGAAAAATTAACAAAAGAACCCTTTTTTATTTATCAAACAGTAAATTAATACAATCTTACAAACTTGTGATTTGGAAAATGTTGTTATATTTACATGTTTCTTTGGAAAAATAATATTGTAAATGATGTACTTTGTAAATTATTTACATCATGCGAAACCATTTTAACCAGTTCAGCTGCATGATTTATGTCAAATTACAGATTTGGCCATTGAAATCCCTGATAGCGGCCTCCCGGTTCAGGGTAAGTCTTCCGTATCTCGGTTACAGCACATGCAGGCAGCGGGACTCTGATT
>NW_011356755.1:24343-35801 GCF_000735185.1 Notothenia coriiceps
GTGTGTGTGTGTGTGTGTGTGTGTGTGTGTGTCACGAGCCATTTTGTATGCGTGCACGAGCGAGAGAGAGCACGCACCGGTACCAGAGATCGTTGTGGTTAGCATCTGGTGCTAGCTACGCTAACGGATATAAGGAGCTTTGTCAACAACAAGGTGGAGGGAGAACTCCTGTCAGACTGAGAGTCTCAGATAACCTCAGCTCAGGTGAAGTAAAGGACTCTCTCAGTGTTTAGTTAACTTTAGTCTAAGTTATCTCAGTGGGTCTCAAAACGGTTTGGTCACGATTAATGTAAATAATTATTTCTGAGGTACACGTTTATATGATCATTATAGGTATAAAAAAATACCTAAGAGCATAAATGAAAAACAGGTATGAAATACTATATGACAGTAAAACAAGAATAGATTTTAAAAGGGGAGTGATTAGTAAAATATCCATTAAGAAAAAGAAAATCTGTTTTCAGTTCCGTTTCATATGGGTGTTGAGAGATGTATCCATATCTCTTAATTTTGCTCTGTAAGTGCACCAGATTGATGGATTTAATTTCAATGTTTAAAAAAAAAATCTTCCCGGGGGAGCATGCCCATGGACCCCCCTAGAGGATGTTGGGTCCACCCCCCACTTATAAAAAAAATAGCACTTTACACCTGCTTACGCTTATATGCCGTGAGCTGACTATCGAGCCTTCATTGTAACAGTTGCGGGTGCACTGTGTGGGGAGTGTTGCAGTAGAAAATTCCACTGTAGCGCCCGGGACATTAATGGGAAACCCTAAATGTTTGAGCACCCTCTATGAAACGTCAAGCTACCCCACAGCACCCCCAAAAGAAAATATCAGGCGCCGCCACTGTGTGTAAAGAACACAATTTCAGCACATCACACCCCATGCAATTCGCCAACAGTCACCATAATGCAGTGCAGCGGTAACGGGCTACCTATCATGACCCCCAACGCACGCTGCTGCGTTCATTGCTGCTTTTAGTTATTTTTTGCATGTCCAGCAACATGTTTGATGATTCCTCTGCGTAAACCCACCCAATACAAGAAACATAACTATTGTTAGCTTTAGGAAATGATTGGCCTTTGGGTTGAAATATGAAGCCTATGTATGTTGCGTAATTTACGTACTGGTCGTAGTAACAAAAGTAAGTTAAAATAACTCCCTGTGACTTTTGATTTCACACGGGACACCAATAGCAGTCTCCTGGGTATAAGTATTGCATACTTTTGGAGTGCCTATCTACCTAGACCTGCATGTACTGGATTATGATTATTTGGGGTATACACAAATGATAGTGCACTTATGAACAAAGAATTATAACAGCCTAAGATATCCCTCAAAAAGATATCCATTACAAAATGATTCTGACGTCTAACTTTTATGTTTCTTATTGTCTGCTTTTGCTGTACAGATTCAAGGATTCTTGAATACACTGCTTACATCATATTTGTGTCTGAGTATAGACCATCAAATCTTATATTTAAGGTATGAAGCTTTACGTTTGTGAATGTAAAGGGTTCATTAATTCCACCAAACAATGATGTACTTCACAGCGTACTGAGTCACAAGATGTCTCTTACACACTGCACATTATATATACATAAACTCCCAAAAACAGTGATCCTCCCCCCTATTTTAATGTTGAGTAGCAAGGCCCTTATTTGTCTTGATGTCAGCTAGGACTGAGTCTTTATTAGAAGCTCTATTCTCTTCCACTGTGTTTTCAAAAAACAAGCCAGAGAGGCTGCTAATTAAAGGCCAGGCTGCTGTTTGCATTTAACCAAAGTATCCTCCTCATTAGTTTGCAAGGCAGTAATTAGGGAGAGGGAATGAAAGAGAGCAAGACAAGGGATGAAGAAGTGACTGACTCTGCTCAGCACAAGGCACTGTATAGTATTGAGGGTTTAATGAAGAATGTATGATGTTATGTATTGTGTCAAATCAACTTGAACATCATTGGGTTTTTTGATCGGGTTTATGGTAGTGGATTGAGTATATTCTTTATTTTGGAATAGTAATGCTTTGAACTATATACTGTACCTAACTTTTAAATAACATGGGGTTTCCTTGTTCCAATCTCGGAACCACGCTATTGGTCTGATTTACGATTTAGCCTCTAGTAGAAACAGCCAATATTTTGCAGGTTCTGGTGTATCCAGCATAAAATACAACAGCAGATATCCAGGCAAATATCCTTTTTTGTGTGCTGGTTATTGTTTCAATTTGGATAGTAACAAAGAAAAAAAGCGAATTAAAAAGCTAGCGCCAGACGATTGCAGAAATTGCATTCCGCCTCTTTTGACATGCATTTTATTCTGCAAAGGATTGTTTAAAAGCTTAACAGGATCCACTGCTATGTATGTGAGGATGCATTTAAGACATGTGTCAAAGATATGTGTTTAAAATGTGTGGTTTTGTAACAATAAGGAAAATAACGTCTCTCATTTGGAGTGCTTTTAAAGTTTCCAGGGTAATGAAAGTGTCAGATGAATCACTTTTTGTCCGACCAAAGGCAATGTTTAATATAAAGCAAACCACTTAGGGAGTTGTTTTTAATGCCACCTTGTGTTATTGGTTTTGACCCCATTGACTTCCCTTTGCAATAACGCGTCTGTTTCCATTTGCTTAAACGATCTAAGAATGAGCCAAGGTCTGACAGGCCTCTCGAGCTCGGTATGACTCATATACATTTCTCGATATTCTAAAACCATTGCTTTAAATCCTAGGCGAAGGCTCATCAAAGGAGGATGATGGCATAACTATTTATATCAAGGTAATTCTCTGTTCTGAATCAGCCCCTGCTCATCACTGCAGCAGGGGCACATTTGTGTGGGGAGATGAAGAGATGGAAATCATCTCCTTTTGGCTGGGGAAGCCATGCTCTCGCTGTTTCCAGTGGACAAGAGGCCTCAGCTGGCCAATGAGAGTGGACTACCAGCCGCCCACCTGGTGACTAGGCCTCTGTGTGGGTGGACACGGCGGAGAGGACACTGCTGCTTTCCAGCCTTGTCTCGTGGTTGCATCTACAGACACATTTGTTTTCATATGTATAAGGCCTTAAACCAAGTCTATGGGGTTCCAATTATTGTATTTATTTATAAGCAAATAATTGTCAACCATTTGAAATTGATGGTTTGAAGCTTTATTTCTGACAAAATAATCAAAGATTAGATCTTCGGGATCAGATTCTGTATTATAATCCGTTTTTGATCTGTATTGCTGCGTATTATGGTCACATTTTCCTCCAGTTGCATTATTAGAGATTTTTGAAAATTAGTTAAGCTCCTCTCTTGGATCCATTTTAATGTCTTAAGACAGCAGTAATCTTTTTTTTACCACAAAAGTGCAGGGGTACTAATACACAAACTTCTTCTTTTAGCTCTGTTTTGGTCTCCACCAGCTTGTAATGCATACTATGCTTACATTAGCATTTAGCTCAGTGCAAACTCACAGAGCTGCTAACATAGTTGTTGACTCTTGATGTGTGTTCAGACCCAACTAGAGGTAGGTTATTTGGACGGTGCGATTCCATACAAAGTTGATTGATAAGCAGGAAATGGCGGCGGGCGACACAAATACGACATTTCCATTGTATCTAGGAACAACAAATTCACAACAAGTAAAGGCCACAACAGTGGGTTTTTTGGTCATTTTTGATAATGGAAATAACATTTTCTAAGCTTTTAAGTATCCAGGAAGATTAGTCCCTTTTCTTTTTGGAACGAGTACTACTTTTGGCGGTTTAAGGCCAATTTTCGTAAGTTGTGAAAGACTAAAAACACCAAGACAAAGCAATATATTTTATTGCATGTCATTGTATTATATTCTAGTATTGTATTAGATTGTGCTTAAGTGTTTTCTTACTGTATGTTGTATTTAATTGCTGATGGACATTGCTAGTCCAAACAGATGTTATCTTTAGTCCTTTCAAGCCCTCTTTCTTCTAAATGATAGCGCTCTATTTTGTTTTTTTTAATCAATGGACTACACAATAATGATGTCCTTATTTTTAGAACTTTATATTTTGCTTGACACATGAGTATTGAAAACTGTACGTGGTCATTTGAAGTCTTGGCCCTTTCCTAACCTGCAAATAGTCACCTCCCATTTCTGCTTCAGGCCTGATGCTTTTTACATGACAAGTGTTGCTCTCCGGCAATGCTATTATGCAGAAAAGCCTTAGTGTGGTGTTGAGTCCAAGGCTTTTTCACTTGCTGACAGTTGGCTCCCTGTCAATCAACAGAGCTGTGGATGAGCCTGCGATGAAGGCTGGCTGACCGACCCATCCTGGAAACGAATGCTCTGCCATTCCCACACTGTCGCCTGTCAGCACCTTTCACATACAATATTATACAAATGCAGAGCCTCTCCATTCCCATCACATTTCTCCCCGCTCTCTCTTCCAGCTACTCCTTGACAGCAGGTTTTCTCTTTTTTTTTTTACCCCCACAGCACAAAATGCGGCCCACGGCTCATCACAGCGGGACAAAAAAAGTCTGACTCGGCTTTCTCTGCGCTCTGATATACTGTCAATGCAGGGCGAACTGACAGAAAGAGAGAGGGAGGGAAAGACGGAGAAGTAGTTGGGGCTGAGGGGTTATACAATACAACCAACAAATAAAGGATCCAAGCATAAACCAGGCTGTCACAACACGTTGTTTGGTTAATTGAATTGTTCCTGGCAGCCCTGAGAGAGTGCAGACCCTTTTAAGTTTAGCTTTATTGAATTATTAAATCAAAAAAGGAGGACGTTAACATTTAAGGGAACATTCTCCAGACTGAGGGAGGAGGAACTCATGTTGTGGCTCCGACTGTACGCTCTATAACAAGACTTGAAACAAGATTACTTCTGAAAATTGCATTACTCCGAACTGCGTCAGCATAGATTGCCGTGTCTACATTACCTAAAACCTCAGCCTATTACTGTAATGACTTCCTTTGTTTCAAGGTACATTTGAGCCGGTTGTGTTCTGTTCAGACGGTGCGTATATTGATCATGAATAATTGAGCAGTTAGTCATGTAGATTATTATATGAGTTCGTGCATGGGTTGATAAATGTTTATGCGCGTGCTTCGAGGCGGGAGAGGGTAGAAGTTGGATTTGGATGCCAGGCCAAACCAAACCAATCTGTTGTCAGCTCTCACTTTCATTTGCGGATACGTATTTTCCATTGCGTACTAATATGTAATTCATAGTATACGTCCATCAAGGTCGAGGGTGTGTTTCAGCATCATCCGTCGTGCCCATGGGGGCTTGCAGCCTTCCCTCGCTTGTCCTTGCCCTGTCTCATCTGCAATGCCTCCCCCAACACCACTGCATTATCTTGCATTTGCATCGAATTGCCTCTGCATTGCCTCCGCAGGAGTGGCCCTCTTTTCACTACCCCCCTACTTCCCCTTTCTTCTATTGCTCTTTCATGTCTCCTTCCCCTTTCTCACTCCGTCATCTTTCTCTCCAATGTCAGGGTGATTCCAATCTGCAGGACCGGGGCGGGGCGGGGCGGGACCACTCTGGAGGTCTGCAGCAGTATTAGTAGTAGTATTAGTAGTAGTACTGTTTGATGGGAAGGTTGCGGTGTGCAGCAGCACTTTGGTATTGACAGGGAATATGCAATGAACCCAGGAAAGATTACGTTGCGGTAAAAAAAAAAGAGGGGGGGGAAATACATCAGAGGGAGGAAATCCCTTGCAGGAGGATCCCAGCTCAGCGCTTTCTCTCTGACAACCCCCCACCTCCTTCCATCCTTCTGCTTCATTTTCCTCACCCTCCCCCCTTTTTCCATATTCCTCGCTCTGCATCTCTTTCCTGTCTCTTTGGATTGGTCCCCCCTGCGTTGATCTTTCTCGCTATTTCTCACTCTTTTTTTTTTTCTTCCCCCCAATTTCTTTTTTTCTCCCAACCCTATTGGTAGAGCTGCTGATGCAATCCAGCGCCACTAAGTCCCCCTCCCCTCAGGTCTGCTCATGTGTATATGGAGTGTGTGCATACATGTGAGTGGGTGTATTTGCTTTTTGCATGTGTGTGCATTCGTGCATCAGTAGGCAAGCACAGGACATTTCTAGCTTTACTGGCTCTTCGTCACTTTGACAATGTTTCCCAACCCTAGCAGTACAATATATATTTCCAATGAATGGAAGTGAACTCCCATGCTGAAATTTCCCCTACAATGCTGATAATGGCGGCTGCAATTGGGACCCGATGTAGAAAACAGGTCCATGGGGACCGGTGCCTTCACCCTGGGGGCCCGGTGTTGATTTACAGGGTCTCTCAGCCTCTGACCACAACCAGCTGACTGCACTCTTGAGGCTCAATAGGGAGCAGGCTGTTCTGCCAGGCCGTTATTAAAGGCTGTTTGCATTGCCTGCTGTTTTTTTCATTAGCAGGAATCTTATATCATCGCCTCTGAATATTGCATGAGGTTCAGGGAGGCTTGGTTGTCGCGACACCGCCGTAATATTTCACAACAATCAAAGATGGATGAGCCTATTCTTCTAGGTAAATAGAGGAAGGCCTGGCGCCGGTGAGGAAAAGCCCAAAGACGTTGACGGGGACACTGACGCACCATAAAGGAGGGTGTAGGAAGAAGAAAAGGAACTAGAAGAGTGATTGGAGTCCATGAAAATGCAGTGTAAGACAAATGGAGCAGGCAGAGACGAGAGAGCTGGGCAAATGAGGGGGAAAGAGAGAGGGAGAGGACAAGGGAGGGAGACAGAGCGAGAAATCAAGATGGAGGGAATGACAGAGTGGGGGGGATAAAAAAAAGAAAAGAACGAGAGATGGGCTATTAGAGGTTGAGAGAAAGAGTTAGTGAGAGACCCACGCTGCTCCGAGTAATTGAAAAGGCACTGGGACTGATTTAGAGGAGAGCTAAACTGGGTTTGTTGGGATGATGGTGGTGGTGGGGAGGGGGTGACACGCTGCATTGCAGAGTACGAGGAGCAAGAAGAGCCAAACACCCTGCAGTGCTTCGCTCCACCGCCTCTACAGTCGTCATTAGCGCAACACGGTGAAAACAACCCTCCAAGGCCCATAATAAGCAGTGAGGCTGCACAAACATTATGGCTAAATCCATGCAGGCTGTAGGTGCTTCTGCTTTTTGGTATTAATAATACAGTAAAATAAAGAACAGCAAAGCATGGCTTTATAGGTACAGATTCGGCGACGGAGTGAGAGGAATATTCTGGTGTCCGTGTCGCCCCAGGTGATGCCCATACTTGCGTGAAATACAAAGACATTTTCAAGCCGATTATTGTGTACTTGTGTTCAGGCAAAGCATGAGTGCCAAAGTGTGAAGATCAAAGCCATTAAAACAAATATTCTCTGCCGTACTTTATTACCGCCCTTCTGACACTTGACCATTTATTTTAGCGAGATTTGAACCATTTCTTTAAAAATGTTGACACCTTCACAACCACTAGAAAGAATCATATGCTTGTTTAGATCACTATAACAACATCCAAAACGCATTAAGCTGGCGCTAATGGACTGTGTGTGTGTGTGTGTGTGTGTGTGTTAGAAAGTGCCAGAAAGTGCCAGAAGCTTCCCCATATTGATGTTGCTCCTGGCTCAGCTCACCACTTCCTTAACTTGCTAAATACTGATGGACACTAACAAACAAACAGGGCTCCATGTCCGTGCACACATGTCCTGTCTGCACACACACACACACACACACATGTAGGATACACACCCTCTTACACACGGACATACACACTCCTGCTTTATGTCACAGGCCTGTCTCATACGTGTGCCTGTTCTTTCCAGGGGCGCTGATACGTGATACCTCAGCCCAGTCAATCCTTCTCGCATTACTGCCTCCACAGTGTGCTGCTTCATTTACACGTGAAATATTGATGTTCCTAATTTAACCCCCAGGGTGCTCAAGTGTCCCTTCCTTCTTACCAGAGAGGAGGGGAGGCCTTTTCTGGGAGTCTCATCCAAACCACAACCTTTCAGTCGCGGGATTGGTTGACAGGGTGCGTTTGGGTTGTGGCTTATTGGTTGGTTGTTGCATTTGACAGCAGTCACAAACCTACCAGCAGAGTCATATAAAAAGTGGGTTTGTCCTTGGATTGTGGGCCCACCTGTTCTCTGGGTGCATGTGTGAGCTTGTGATTGTAGGGTTGGTATGTACTTTTACTGCAGGGTTGCCAACTTTGGGTACCTGGCTGGAGTGAGATTTTTATATAATGGGTTTAATTACACATATGCGCAGTTGCGCACTAAATGACTGCTATCGTGTCAGTAGCGGGACCTTAGCATATAGGATATATATACAAATACACAATATTGGACACAGACTATAAAGGGCACACAGTTTCATTCACTAATGAAAGTCAAACACATGTTTGTTTCCACTGTTTTATTGTGTGCATAGGTCGCGATAAGCAATTAATTGACTTATCGTACGATTAAAAAAAATGAACTCGAAAGCTTTTCTGAACTCGATAAATTTCCATTTACATGAGGATGTGACTAGCAGTTTGAAAGGATGTACTTTAATTATTATTATATATTAACATTATGTCAGTGGTCTAAAATGGTCATACAACGGTGCCGACAATATTATCGTTTATCGCAATAATTTCCGGGAAAATGTATCCAACAAAATTTATTATCGTGAGAGGCCTATACATGAAACACACACACACAAACAAATCTACAGACTTACTCCAAACTGCCAAATGTATTAATTAACACACTCTCACTCTCACATACTCTTTGACTCTATTTTGGCCTAGTAGAACAATAAGCAGCAGACTTTTTATCATTTCTACTGGATCTTAGATCTGCGCATGTGCAATACGGGTCGTGGATTGACAAACCGGCTCCCACTGCTCTGCTGTCTGTTAACGTTGTTAAGGGTGGTGGGGGCGGGGAGGGAGCGGATCGACAGCTTGAGCAGCTGTCAACTCAACATTGTAAATGACCAACCAAAAACGATCGCCGGTTCATCTTGTTTTTGGCGTGAGAATAGTTTGGGCAGCGCGAGAGCGTGAGATTGAGAGTGAAAGCGTGTGTCACACGCCAGATGCGTGAGAGTTTGCTCCAAATTTCTTAGTGTTAATTGTGTCTAAATAACCAACCCAGTCTCACGGGATTTCGTGTTATAGTCACAAAATTAATTTAATCTATTAATTTGTGATGTGTGGTTCATAAAAACATGTTCTTACTCAATATCAAGCCACAATTATTGTTTTTCATTTAAAATCGTATAATGTCGGACTTTTTTTTGCCGTCAATGAGGAAAATAAATGGGGCTCAGAGCCTCAGAATACGTATATCTGTATTTTTTTAATCTTGTTTTCTTCTAATTTGTTATTCTTTTCTAAATAACACACTATTATTTACTCAACAATAAAACACAATTATCCTTGTTTTTATGTATTTGTTTAATTATTTACAGGAAACCGGGTAGCCTACAGGAAGTAGGAGAAAGTGAACTGAAGAATAGCATGGCAGTAGACTGCTACTAATTTTCCCTAAGCAACCTGAAGAGTAAAAGGGTCAAGTCCAGGGCTGCCAACATTTGAGTTCAGCTTGGAGTGAGATTTTAGTTTTTTGATGAACCGAAAAAAGAAACGTTCATGTGTACAGTGTTACAAATGTATTGAACATGTACAAACTAGGGTTTCCCATTAATGTACCGGGCGCTACAGTGGAATACGCACATACACAGTGTACTCGCGACTCTTACAATGAAGGCTCGATAATCAGCTCACAGCATATAAAATAGCATATAGGTGTAAGCAGAGGTAAAGTGCTATTTTATAAGTGGGGGGGGGTCAGGGGGCATGCTCCCCGGGAAGCCTTTTTTTTTTTAAATATTGAAGTTAATTGCATCAACCGGGTGCACTTTGAGAGCAAAATGAATTTATGGTAAACAGATTTTCTTTTTCTTTATGGATATTTTACAAATCACTCACCTTTTAAACTGTATTCTTGCGTTACTGTTATATAGTATTTCATAACTGTTTTCATTTATTCTCATAAATGGTGACCAAAACGTTTGAGACCCACTGAGATAACTAGACTAAAGTTAACTATCTAAACAGAGAGTCCCTTACCTCACTGAGCTGTAGTTATCTCTCAGTCTGACAGGACAGAGCTCTCCCTCTCCTGGTTTTAGAAGCAGCTTTTTAATATCCGTTAAGCTAACCAGATGCTAACAACAATGCAAATAGTGAGTTTAGTAGAAATATACTGTATAGGCTAATAGTAAAGTTATTCAGCCATATTTATTGAAGATTTTACATTATAAATATTTCCCAAAAGTATTCAAAAGCATATTCTTCCAAACTCCTTGCTGTAGTATGACACNGGCTCCAGATTATTTTTGTTGGGTAATCTATGGTAGGGCTAACCCATACAGTGGTGGGGCTCAAATCAGTCATCATTTGCAATGTAATTACATACACGCTCCCCTTGACAGTGAAACGCCACGCGTGAGGTTTAGATTATTTACCTGTCTCAATCCAAATTGAACTATATGAAATAAAAAGGCACATTTGTCTTGTTGTAAATAAAAAAGGCGACCTGGAGCCAATCCTGCAATTTCTCCACAGGTGAAAGAGTTGACATGCTGAAACCCCAACCCCTGCAGGGGGGTCTGTGGGGATTCTCCCCCACCAGATTTTTTAAAATACTAACATAAAATACACATTCTGTTACTCTCTTGAGAAGAAAAATAAATAAATCTATTACTTCACGACATATTTAAAAAAATGAATGCCATTTTTGTTTTGTTACTTTGTTCTGAAAGCTGAACCTGCTGCTCCTCACAGAGAGAAGAGGGAAGAGGCTGTGTGAATTACTTTACATTGTGGATAGGGGTAGATAGCCCCCATTGTTCTGTGTGTCAAAATGAAAGAAAGCCCACACACCTATCAATCATCAAACTGTGGGGTCTTATTTCATTACGTGTTGATTTCTATCAACACGTAATGTTGTATCGATATACTACAGCAAAAGTATTCTCCGTCGGGGACTTCCTGCAACAGCACCACGCCGTTATCTTGATTCTGATTGGACAGAAGACATTATCAAAGATGTTCTATTGAGAAGACAATCACTACGTGACAAAAGTTTTCAAAACCGTTTCTAGTCTTCGGTATTCTTGTTTTTGGCGTGAGAATAGTTTGGGCAGCGTGAGATTGAGAGTGAAAGCGTGTGTCACACGCCAGATGCGTGAGAGTTGGCAACCCTGTTATAATGTGAGCAAATGTATTTAATTCATGATTCTCCGTGGCGCACTAACCCGCAGGGCTCGAGTGATTTTTGCTTTTGGGACTCGGGTTTGAGTCCAGCATGAACTTTTTTTTTATTTTCATGTCGATGCACACTGAACAGTGGCGGCCGGCCCATAGGGGCGCTAGGGGCGCCGCCCCACCTCTTCCCACATTACAAATAAATTTTTAAAAAAAAAAATATATTTTTAAAAATATATTTTTTGAAA
>NW_011356755.1:35831-54043 GCF_000735185.1 Notothenia coriiceps
CAAAGATGTTCTATTGAGAAGACAATCACTACGTGACAAAAGTTTTCAAAACCGTTTCTAGTCTTCGGCATCTTGTTTTTGGCGTGAGAATAGTTTGGGCAGCGTGAGATTGAGAGTGAAAGCGTGTGTCACACGCCAGATGCGTGAGAGTTGGCAACCCTGTTTTACTGTATGCCTGTCAGAGCATGCATAATTTGAATGAGTAATGGCTGTAGTTGTTGGGTGGTAAGCCAACCACATTTCAGTGAACTCCAAGATTGTCCTTCAGAGGCTTAGATAGTACTCTGCCATGCAATGCATATTCAAATTAATATGTAGTGAAACTAACATATTAAATGTACATGTTAAACATGACATAAAAATCATTCTTCTTTTTCTAGATTTTAATTTAGTTGTAGAAATGTATATTTGTAAAGCCGCTATTCCTTAGAGGTGTCACCTGTGCCCATCTCATAATTTTCACATTAGCCGAGCCCCGTGCCTCCCTTGGCAGGGCTCATCAACAGAAACCACATTGTGACCAGCTAGCTAGCCCTTCTTAGCGATAGCAACAGCATTAACTAATTCCAACTAAACCAACTAGCTGCTGCTCAAAATAACGCAGTTCAAAGACAGGAAATTCTGCTTGTATTTAACAGGCTCACAGCTGCCATCAAATGAACTAGCTAACTAGTTAAGTTGTGAGCTTCTTTTTAGCTACAAATGGAAGAGGCTGTGCTGACAGTTGGAGCTAACTGAAAAATTAAACTACTGTTGTGATTCTAACAACTTAATTACATAAAAAGACACACCCTTTTGTGAAGAGAAAAAAAAAGGTTTTTATTGTTGTATGATGGTTAGCTATCTCCTTTTGGTACACAAACCAACTAGCTAGCTAGCTAGCTGGCTGCAAAGTTCTGGCTCTCAGCTGATCGCTGGCCAAGATAAACGTTCAAACTTGTTTTTTTTTTATTTGCAAATCAAAAATGTCACATTTAAGCTCAAAGACGTTTATTTAGAACAAATATATTGCTTTCAAATTAAATAGTTTAAAAGTCATAGTGAGGCAAGGGGTATATACAACTGGCTGTTAAATTAGGAAATAAAAAGCAACGTGAAGCAAAAAAATATACAACAAAATCACTTTTGTTCCAATAATTAACTGAATTAATTTGAAACATATTGGTTAATTTGTAGATCTCACTTTATTTATTCATAGGACTGTTTATTTAATTATGTCTTAAATGTTAAACACATTAGGGATACAAAAAAGAGCTCTGCTATTTTCCCTCCTATGTTCATTTCCTGGTTTGACCACCTGCCTAGTTGAGGTAGCTTAGAACAGCAGAGCTTCAGGGCCAGCTGTCAATCAACTTCACAACTGCTCCTATTGGCTCTTCTGGTGCTGCAGGGAGGGGCGAGGAAAGCTGAGTGCATTAGTTTGCCTGGTTTTCTTCAGAAATAAAAGGGCTGTAATTAGAGGATGAGAAACATACTTCCCCATTACTGGCAGCATTTGGGCAGGGCTTTCCCTCCTGCTTATCACATTTTCCTCAACTGAACCTCGGTTTATCTGATTAATGCCTGCAAGGCTCATTCCACGGTTGGTAAATGGCATCTAATTTAAAACAGATCGAAATAATGAGTGTATGAGGAATGCAGTGTGTTTAGTGTTTTTCCCTGAAAGCAGAAACCCGCCCTATCTCTGTGTTAAAAGGATAAGGTGTGTACTGTATGCTTATGTTTAGAGCTCTGATTAGGGAAGTGCTTCCTTCCATGCTTAGGTGGGCGGAGAGCTTTCTCAGGCTATCTTTGCTCCTTTCTAAACATGGTCAAATTACAGTCCAAATATAGTAAACTTGATTTTTAAGACATTAAGGTAGTGCGGTGTCATGGCAGAGACGTTGCTGTGCTCTACTCTGTGCTGTTTAAAAAGTGCAAACGGCAGTAGCATTGTGGCCTGGTTTGCCTTACTAGGACAAGCCAACATGGAGACATCAGCAGAAGCAGGAGGGTTTATTCAAACTCCCACTTGCCTTTAAAAAACAAAAAAACATCCGAGTTACAGCATGTTCCTGTTGCCTAGCAACCCGCTGGGACTTAAGAGAAGCGGCATAGATGTGTATGTATATTCACTGCTGAGCGCGAGAGCAAACACTCTAGTGCCTCTCCCTCCCCCTGTGTGTGAGCAGCTCACTCTCTCCACAACCGCACTGCCATGTAATGGAGCACAGAATTACACACCGCAAGTCCTCTTCTGCTAAACATCACCCAATGACACTGCACATGGAGAGGACTATGCTAGTAATCGTCTATTATTGACATATTTCTCCAGTTGGTAAAACATAAGACCATTTTTTCTGCTTGAAGGCTGACAGCACAATAGCGATAATTTGTACAGATTATGCATAAGAAAAATGACATAAGACGTGATAAAGTTCATGGTCTTTTATTTGAAAAAAAAAATAAAGACTAGCATGTACAACTTGGAATGAATGTAAACTGAACTCAGACGAACAGTTGCGAAGAGCGGTGCGCTGACACTCGGAACAGCATGCACTGCGAACACAGTACACCCATCACTATGCTCTTGTCTGAGTCAAGAAACAGAAGAAGAAAAAAGAAAAGTGAAGGCCAGTGATTCTCTCTTGCAAGAAACAGACGCTCCATCTCAGCGAAAGAAAAAGAAACAGAAAGCTCACCGTAAGACTCTTTAAGTCCCCCCTCGTTTAAGAAGGGCGGGACGCACAACTACTAAGATGGCCGTCCAAATAACATAACAAAAACAAAAGAACATGCCAAACATTTGAAAATGTATTTTTTGTACATTGTTTTTTTCTCTTTATCTAGCATACAATTAAGTCCCATTCCACTTTAACGCTTGAGTTAGAACCTGGTAAACTCTCATCTTAACAGTACAGGGTTCCTCTCCAAATACAAAAAAACTGTACCAAACCAACAAGAGGACAGCTTATAGTGGAATCAGCACGCTCTGGTAGCCCGGAGGAGGGATGGGGGGGTTAGTGCTCCGGTCTCAAGCTGCATGCATGAAGAACAGAAAACAGAGAGAGAAAGAAGAGATGGCCAGCCCAGACATTTACCACTAGCAAATAGAACTGGAAGTAGTTCGCCAAGTGCTTTTGTTTTAGTCTGAAGGTCGTAGTTACAGGGTTCCTTGATATTATTATTTTACTTGTTAAGTACTGATGCTAAACTGATCTCCAGGGGGGAGGGGACAGGATCACTAACCATCATTTTCATGCAGATATTTTTTGTATATTTTCCTGTGTGGACAGAAGGATATTTTATTTCAACATTCAATTATTTTCTATACAGAAACAGTATGAATAAATGAACATTTTTTTTCCAAGAGGTAAGTAAAACATTTTGATTTTTTTTTCCTTTTTTTTTTCTTCTAAGAGGGGACAGGACTGGGCGGGCAAGCTTCACTTTGCAGTCATCATCTGTACAAACTCTGCAGAGAGAGAGAAAGAGAGAAGACAATGAGGACATGAGGCTTTGGCACAGCCCGTTGCCAGTAAGAGCACTCACCTGCTAAATTGTTAAATGCTTTATTAATTTTTTAATCAACTTAGGCAGGTTCAGAACACACATCCTAATTAGTGTCCCCTTTCCAAACGGCTTCCATGTTCATCTCATTAAACCCGGTTGATTCAAAAGCTCTTGCATTGTGCTTACAGTAGCGTAGAGCATGCACGCCGCACATATAAAATAAATAAATAAGAGAAGGCTTTCATTGTCTGACTACTTATTCTGTCTGCGGTACAATGGGAGTATAGAAGTGGGGCACTTTTCAGACAAAACTTATGGACTGTTCATAATATATCAACAGGCTTCTAGAAAATGAGCGCAGTCTCTCGTGTAATGTGCCAAGGGAGCGAAAGTAGGGGGAAGGGAGAAGGCAACAAGAAGAAAGAGTGAAAAGGCTCCTTGCACACTGATGATAATTCAGAAGGATGGCTTTCTCCCATCTCATCAGGCTCCATCTATAGCCCCTATCTAATAACTGATATTATGTGTGGCTGGTTTGTCTCGCAGGCGCCCTCAGAGAAATACACAGCTTGGAAAATGAAGAGCTCTGGTCCCCCTGTTTAATAAAAGCTTACACTGTGGCCTAGAAACTAAAGCTATTTGTGCACCGTGACACTTTACTTTCTTTTTTACGACTGTCTTCAATTTACCTTCGTAGTTGACCTGTCCGTCTCCATCGATGTCTGCTTCTCTGATCATCTCGTCCACCTCCTCGTCTGTTAGCTTCTCCCCCAGGTTCGTCATGACGTGACGGAGCTCTGCAGCGCTGATATAGCCGTTTCCATCCTGGAAACATGCGGCATGGGATTACATTTGTGAAACCAAAAATCCTATCGGACTCATTTCCACGGGGTGATAAATGAGGAGACCCTGAGGTCCCTTGGGTGTTAATTGAGCAGGATGTTGGAAACGGATTACTTGGGTAAATCTCTTTACCACATGACTTGAATCAACATAAATTATGAGGAAACAAAGCTAAAACTTTACTTTGCAAAGAATGGAAACTATTCACATATATTACATAACAATGTCCCTTTAATATACTCTTATAAGATTTATTTACCTTATCGAATACCCGGAAAGCCTCGCGGATCTCCTCCTCGCTGTCTGTGTCCTTCATTTTTCTGGCCATCATGGTCAGGAACTCGGGGAAGTCGATGGTTCCATTACCTGCAGTGGGTGACCAATGAGGCACATTTAATCAGCAAAAATGGCAATTACTTAAAAAGCGAACTCGGATAAGTAGAGATAATGTGACCTGGCATTTAGCTGATGAAAAGCAACCAAGTGAAAATATTCCAAGAGGATTTACTGCTCATTAATTACTCCGGTCGTGTATTTGACACTAGTGTTTATCGCATTACTGTACTTAACTGAGGGGAGCGGCGCTAAAATAGTTTTCGTATACACCTTCCTTCCTGTGATAAACAGCTACCACAGGCTGAGGGGAGGGGGGAGGGCGGGTGTTTCCCTTTCTTCCTCAGGGAAGCCCTTGGAAGATGTTATGTTATACACAGCTCAGCAGGATTGCAGGGGGGACCCATGGCCAGTCATCCATAATGTAGACGTATAGTTTACAGTGCAGCTTGGCCCTAAGGAGCCTGGATAAATCAAAGGATCTCTCCTGGTGTTCCTGGCTGCAGGGAAAGGGAGCAGGGGAGCTTCTATGCAGATGCACCGTGCCTTATCTCCAACATCCAATCCTTTTTTGTGTCCCTTTTTCCCTCTAACATTTTGCACATAGTTGTGGTGGCGCTAATGGCAGCTCGCTGTGCTGGTGGTTGCGTGTGTGTGTGTGTGCGATCGGATCAATATCCATGTTACTGTTGTCAAGACGGGATTACCAGGGGATCAGACCCTCCTGACAGAAGAAGGATCTATGAGGAACTCAGCAGCTCACTAACAGCAACCACAGGGAGGGAGGGAGGGAGGGAGGGTTGCTGGTTAATCTAAGGGTGGGGGTAAACCCTGCATGTATGTAGAACTGGAAATGTTGGGAGTGAGTATCTCGGTGTATAACAATTAAAATCCGAACAAAAACAATTGTCAGGGGATTGAAGAGAAGGTCAGGGACACCGAGGGCAAAGCACCCGGGAGGATTAGCCCCCGGGTGGGACTGATGGGGGCAGAGGGATTGTACGCAGATTAACCAATGGTGGCGCATGCCTCACAGAGCTACATAGAGGCAGAATAAGAGAGCGAGAATGGATGCGGTGTGTGGAACGAGTAAAAAGGGATGCAGTAATGTGATGGGGCAGATGGTGATCTCATAGCCCGGGGTAACAATCTAAGGACCTGTTATCTAACACACAGAGACAGCCAGCAGCACTGAGGGAACACATGCTGCCACTGGGAGTGGGAGCAGGGGTGGGTGAGGGATTGTCCCAGTCTTGTAAAAAGGGCAGGACTGCAACCATCATCCGAAGGGGGGGGCGGGCAGCCCTCGAGCGATATCTGCTCAACTGCACCTCCAGCCAGCTGTTGCTGGATGGGATGGAAGCAAGGAGGGATGAAGATAGGGAGGAAAAGAGAGAAAATGGTGGGAGGGAATGAGAGAGAATAAAGCGAGGGAGTGGGCGGTAGTGAGGGAGATGGAGATGAGGGAGCTGTGAAGAGGAGAGAATATAAGGAGTGAACCGAGTGGGAGATGGTGCGATTACACATAAGAGGCACTGACGCAAACTATAGAAGGCTTAGGCATCACGGCGCACTTGTGCGTGTGGTCATCGCTTTCCCTGCATCATAAAGCCAACTTCCATCCCTGAGATGAGAATGAAGCGCAGGGTTGTGTAACGATGACTTGCTGTGACTAAAGCTAATACTTTTGTCATACACCCATATTTATCTTTTGACACATTTCAGCCCGGTGGGGTCTGTTACATACTGAAATGTGGAAGGCAGTGTATTATTTCAAGCAGCTGTGGTTTTCTGTGTAAGATAAACAGCAGGAAGGCCATTCGATACTGTAACCCCAACTGCATATAAATTACGCCTCAGCTTTTACAATCAAATCACCCACGAGACTATTTCTTTCAGCGGCTCCCTGTCTGTCTGCCTTCCATCCGCTCATTTTTATTCATTGTAACTCCTTGCCACAGCCTCCTTGTTTGGTAAATAAAGCTGATTTCCAATGGGCCAGCTGACATCCCATGGCTGCCGAATGTGGGTACTGGATGTGCAGAGCGAAGAGAGGCCTTATGTAATCACTTTTATTTTCCATTACTAGCTTCATTGCTGTCTGACCTAGATTGCATCAGCCAAGGGAGGCAGAGGCTGAACAAGGGGATGTTAGTGATGGAGTGTGTGCTCTTGGGTGAAACTTAGGGGGAGGGGGGCTGAGGATGTTGGGAGGGCGTTTCAATAAAAAAAAAAGGCAGCCAAGTTGCGATGCAATTGATTCCTCCTTTACCTCGAGCACCGCCTCGAGCACCGCTGAGGTAAAGGTCCACTGACGGCTCACATCCTCGACTCCACAGCCCAAGGACGCTGAGCACAGGAAGTACGGGACAACTGCTCTGACTCCTCTCTCTTTTTCTCCTGCCTTTTATTCTCTCTATCACTCTCTTATCACAGTGCCTTTTGGAGACAGTGGAGGTTAAAGACTCGGTGCAGAATCTGCCCGTATTATGGCACCCAGCGTGGGGCGCCGACGCTGACAGCCTTTCTGACACTTAGCCTGCTCCACTCACCAGCAGTGAAAGCATCTCCTGCGCACACATCTCCCTGACTTTGTCAACTCTGATGGAGCTGAACACACAGTGACTAAACTGCTGACACAGAGTCACACGTCATCCCGGAGTAAAGCTGGCCAGACAGTTGGCGTGGACAGTTGGTTGACAGTTGGTAGGAGAAGGGGAGGGAGGTGGGCATCGGCACCGCTGATGTGTTTCTAGATGGGGCTGTAATGGATGCCATTCGTAATCCCTTATGCATTTGTAACAGAGATTTTATCACAGAAGTCATGCAACAAAATGCAACATGGAATTATGGTCCTATTCCATGAAAATGACTGGCATTAATGGATAAATCGCCCAAAGAACAGTGCCTTTAGGTGTTAAATAATATGAACTACTGAAGCAGTGTGTGTTTGTATGACATCTGACAAGGGAGGTAGTTCTGAATGTTAACCTCTTTTGGACCAGTTAAGAGAAACTAGCATTATTTTCAAATTTGAAGCCTGATATGAATTGATTATGAATTACTCATGTCAGTAATGAATAACTCCCAACTGTTGGTACATGGGTAAATCAAGCATGTTTACTGACCGTCAGCATCCACCTCGTTGATCATGTCCTGCAGTTCGGCCTCTGTTGGGTTCTGGCCCAGCGACCTCATGACTGTGCCCAGCTCTTTGGTGGTGATGGTGCCGTCGCCATCCTTGTCGAATAAGGAGAAAGCCTCCTTGAACTCTGTGGGGAACGGAGTTAAGAAGGAGCCGTTAGATATCCGTTACGCTGCGGTTGCAAAATATGGTTATGTTAGGACGCTGGAGTGGGGTCGAAAAGGTTAATCAGTCCCTTACTAAAAGCGGCCGTGTTGACTAAATCCATGCTTGTTTCTTAACTGACCCACAGAGGTGAGGTTGTAAATAAGCTAAGCTCTAAAAACACACAGTCTTATCTCCTACTGTGAACAGCTTAACAATGGTGCATAATTTTGAAAGCTGAGTGAATTTACTGTAGTAACTGTCTGCACCGGCTTGTACAAGCGTGCTTCTAAATATAAATATTTCCATATCCATAAAAAGCCATCAACGGAGACGCAGGCAATATTGAGCATCAGCCTTGGAGCCTTAGCAGAAGCTAATTAGCCACAGAGGGGGTTTGACTGAGAGGAAACTGTGCAGACTCCAATTTTATTACAAGGGCCACATCATTTATTTATCAAGAATTTCAAGGTACCTTAGTGATTGAAACTTCTCATGAGCTCGCCTGGAAAACTCTGTTCAGTGTGTTTTCCTCCTGACTCATGACATCCTGTAAATGCTTTTTCCGTTTATTTCCCTTTCATTTTGAAAAGCTAATGATCTACCAAGGGAGGGTGGCGGCCAGATCATTCAATGTTCCGTTTAATTTTATGCTCTCTATATGTGAGGTGGAAGCAATCAGAACAGCCAATGAGATGTATTATCTTGGCCATGTGACAAAGATACTGTATGGAATAAGATAATGTGGATATGTGAAGGTAAGACTTGGGTATGAGGGACAAATCTTAGGAGAACAAATCTTTCTGTTCTTACCTGCGATCTGCTCCTCTGTTAGTTGGTCAGCCTGTGGTAGAAAAAAAAGGGAGAGGGTTACAAACAATGACGTTTCTCGACAAGGCAACTATTGCAAATGCTGAACTGTTGCGTCATTACATTCCTCATCGTCCCCACTCAACCACAACCACGCGGCTCGACACTGGTCACAGTGTTTAGGGGTTTGCTGGCCTCAGTGTTTGAATCTGACAGGGTTAACCAATGAAAATAACCTAAATGAATTACTAGCCCCGTTAGCTAGCAACAAATGCTAGCATTGGAGCGTCAACAAGTTAAGAGTATGCTTCGATGTCACTTTCTTAAATGTATTTTCAAAATGTTTGCATCTATTCAGACTCAAAACCATTAGTCCCTGTATTATTTTTAGAATCAATTGGATTCCACATTGACTCCAGGCAGACGTTGATTTGTTTTAAAACCAAGTCTGATGCTAACTTTGAGTTATCAGACTCAGCTAAATTAACCGAAGCCTTATCAAGATGTCACGTAAAGCTACCACATTAAAGAGTTCCACAATGGAATTGCACAAAATTTAATTTCCGGCTGATGAGTGGCTCTGTGGGATTGACTCACACGATGTCAGAAAAGTAGGCTACAGCATGGCGGTCCACCCAAGAGGAACTGCTTGGCAGTGGGATGCTGTAATAAAAACGGATGAAGTGCTGTCTCCAGGCCAGAATGGACTGTTTAGGCGGGGTTGTTTCGGGACATATCAGCATGGGAGCGCTTTCCACGGTCATGCTGACCAACAGGAAAAACGGCCTGCTGGGTTGGCGCAGATTGGTTCCCCTCCCAGCCTGTTCCCCTTTACTAGCTGGGGCTTTGCGACGGCTGATAGTGACTCACACAAGCTTTAAATGGCTTGCAGGCGAGCATCCACTGCTAGGCCTTTTGCATAGAAGTATCAAGCTTCTTTGTGAAGCTGCTTTCAGACCCTCAGCAGTTAGTTTGAATACAAAGCTTGAGGGGCAAATAAATCCTACAGGTACCCTCCCATCCCTTATATTGTAAAACGACAGTTTCTTTAATTATTATGGTTAGCAGACCACACTTGGCAGAAAAGGAACACACACAGATAAACATTAGCAGTCGCAGATGTGCACATAAGGTCACACACAAACATATGTGCAGTCCAGCTTAAGGTGCATTTTTCCTCAACACCAACACTTTCCATCCCCATGTTTCCTGTGAGTTAGTCATAGTTGCCAGTTTGCCTCAAAGAAAATTCCTCCATCACATTGGTGTGTTTGAACAGGCAATGCAGCTGTGGATACTGCCAAGAAAACCTTCAATGCCCATGGCTATGGAAATCAGAGCCTTGTAAAATCTATGTTTGGAAGTGAGGGTATTTTATTCTGTAAATCTAGGTAGTAAATCGAATTTCTTGCTCAATTACTGGATTGGGTTGGACTGGATAAGATTCAGCAGATGACACACTGCGAGCTGACCTTTAACTTGTCAAAAACAAAAGCCTCTGCTGAAGGCTAAAGTAGCAGCAGCCAAAGGATGGATTGATCCAGCCCAGCGAGGGTTTTCACAGATGACATCAGTGGTGCTCATACAATTAGCTGACATGATTCAATTATTTTCTTCTCCCTCAATTCACCTTTTTCCTTTCTCCATTTCCACCGTGAGAATCGGGAAAATGTCAGGAGACAAAGCCGTTCTCCCGATGCTAAAATGCCACCCAGCTTGACCAATATTCTCTTTCTCGTCTGTGTGTTTTGTGTTGCCTCTATCTTTTGTACATTTCTCAATCTTCCTCTGTTGATATCTCCATTCCTATCTTCCCCTTAGTCATCCTCTTTGTCATGCTTTGTCATTCCTGTTGCCTCTCTCTGTCCCCTGCTGTCTCTCTAAGTGGACCGGGTGTGGGGTTTGGTGACTCAGTGCTATGGATCCTCCCTTCGCTTAGGCCCAAGCTGTTGGGGCCTCACGGTGCTGCTGCACCACCAGACCAGCTACCGGCCCATCCCTTCATCTTTCTTCCTACTTTCCCTGGCACTTTGGACTTTGGCCTACACCAACTCCTCCTCTAGACCTTTCCCCTCTGCGTGTTTCTCTCACCAGATATATGACATACTGTGCAGAGGAAACTCCCTGTGATTCACCATCCACACTGTCCTTTGGACATGGCTTTTCACTGCCAGGCTTATGACAGCTTGTAGAGGAACCGGAGTGTGAGTGTTTGGGGATTGTAGGGGGCGGGGGGGGCACTGCTGGCAGCAGTTTGCTGGCACGAGTGGGTCAACCACTCGCACTGTTGCCCGGGAAGCCGGCCCCAGCAATTCGCTCCAAACAGAACTGTGGGAGGCAGTGAGAAATATCTGGTGCTCTCAGTTGATACCCTCGTATAAACATACTGCATCGTTCACTGTTCACACTGGTTTCATTTGATAGGTGATGAAAAAGGGTGTAAGAGAACGCTAATCTTCTTCCTAATAACCCTGTTGTCAGCACTGTAGCCACTTTTCAAATTGCTCATTTTATGAACTCATGAGCCAGAATGTTGTAGATGTTCTTCTATTTCCTTTACCCACTTAGTCATTATATCCACATTACTGATGATTTTTTAAAATCTCATTGTGTAAATATTTTTGTGAAAGCGCCAATGGTTAATCGACATTATCGCCAAATCGATAAAAAGGCTGTGATATTACATGTTTCCCATATTGCCAAGCCCTATAATAATCTTTCACTTTTAGATTCCTGATACATAAATCCCGATATAGATTCTTTA
The DNA here is from genome assembly GCF_000735185.1 of Notothenia coriiceps. Lineage (NCBI taxonomy): Eukaryota > Metazoa > Chordata > Actinopteri > Perciformes > Nototheniidae > Notothenia > Notothenia coriiceps. The sequence continues at coordinate 47,363 of NW_011356755.1, forward strand.
TAGTCACCAAGCGAAAGATGCACAACCGGCTGTCACCATGACAGAGGGTGTGACACACACAAACACACAATAGCACACACACGCTTCCATTCATTCTAACACAAAGAGTTAGTGTGGGACGCACACTTCCTTTCTATAGCAGCACTGAGCTCGACATAGCCCTGAACGCCTCTTGTCTTTGAGGCTGGACAAAAGACAATGAGGCCTCGGAGCCCGGGCTGTGTCTGGAGGGGAGGCGAAAAGATTGGTGTAAACAACACCAGCCTCCCCACACCCTGCGGACAAGGCCGGTCCACCTGATGGTGGTGGGTGGCTGGGTACTCCTCCGCACCACAGAGAGCACTTTATCGCTCAGAGACACTGGCCACATGGGGCATGGCTGGGTGTTTCCGCCAAGCATATTCATTATTCATTGCAGCGGATCGGATGTCCTTCAAGTTACTAAACATGCATCAGCAAACAACAGTGTAACAGGAATGTGATAGGTCCCTAGCAAGGTCCGAATACTTATTCGATACTTCCACCTCAATGGGGGAGACTGTTTCCACTTCAATGGCCGTATTGTTGCAGACAGGGGGCTTACGCGTGTGGATTAAACTGTTCAGAGATGCTGATACGCAGACTAACTCCATAACAATCACGCTTTACACTCAAATTACTGTGCCGCGTTGCAACGTGAAACTGTATCGCAGCTCGATGCCATATATGGGATATTTGATCACAGTAGAGGGGGAAAAGAGTTGTACAGTTTCTTGACTCCCTTGGGCCATTAATGATCTATCAGGCTTGATAATCAATGGGTTGAATGCCTCTTTTACACGTGCAGATTTTCTTCTCATGTGACGTAGCTCTGTTCCATTAGCTGCTTGCAGATGTCAGTGTTGGTGTGAAAGTGTGCCTCAATCATCTGGTGAAATGTGTTAGAATTTTGTGGTGCACATTTTGCAAGTCACTGAGGCCTATTGAAACATTGCGGTTTCTCTTGACTTCCTGATGAAATAGTTACCTTTTAAAAATTGACTAATTTCCCAGCTGTTGATGTTTTGTGGTGGCAAGTGCCAGAAAGAGCTTCTCGGACAACTCGTCTCGCACACATTTGCATAACATCGACGTTTGCAAAGAGGCAACCAAATCAGGCGACAAAACACAGATAGAAAACCAAGCCAAAGATAAACCCCTCAGAGGCTGCAGTGAAGGCAGAACTGCGTCCCATATCGTTTTATTAGTACACTTTAATGGCCACATTGTAATTATGGTCAGTTTCCGTTGCGGAACACTGACAAGATACAACAGTGACATTCCCCTATCACGGCACGGCTCGGCTCAGCTCGAGAGTCAAGATGGTGCAACATAGAAAAAGAGGAAGCCAAACGCAGCATGCTCAGTTTTTTTCATGACGAGAGGAGGCGTCAGTTGCGGGTTCACCGTGTTCAGCCGGCGTAAACTGAATAAAACATGGTTATCTCTCGAACATACGTCTTGAGACATGTCGGCTTTGATGTGAAAATGTCAGCGCGTGGCTCTAATAACGTTAGATAGGCTTCCCAACACGCTCGTGCTACTAAGTCGGAGTGTTAAATGCACCCTAATGCCTTTATGACTGCAGAATTACGCTCTAATGACCCAGAATAGCTTACTACAAAATGCAGTCCAACAATTAATTCGAGCTGCACCATGCAGCCGTGAAGCAGCTTCTTGGCCCGACCAACCAAATACAATAATGCTGTATGAATTGCGCAGTTATGAGGAAATGCTGTCCCATTAATGAAGGTGAACATAATTTCACGCATATATCACTAAAAACGAAGCAAGTAAGACTATAATATTGGGTCACATTATCCCAATGCAATTGCTAGAAAACATCAAATGCAGTTTACGGGTGTTTTCCGTCTCTTCTACGCATACAAATCGCTAAGCGGAATCAATCAATGAGTGAATAGCGAATGAAAAGACAGACCAAGTCTACACTTGTAGTAAGTAAGTATGCTACCACGCTATTAAAACACATTTTCTCTCTGCACACAATGAATGACAATACATACCATGTCGGATGGGTTGTGTGCTTGTTGGTCTGTGGAGGCAGAGTGTGGTCGTTCCTTAGATGGAGTTCCACTGGCGGGTTAGGAGTGTGTATATTGGCCGTGGCCAGAATGGGGATTGCCTGTGTATCCCTCCGCCACACTAGCACTGATCACTCACTTCCTTGTTTCAACTCAGGGTTGCTGCAGCGGCGCAGGCCTCCAGCAGGAGACATGCCAATCACCGGGCTATAAAACGTCTGCAGTGCATGGAGTGCACCCGTACACTCATGTTAAACTACTTCAACAAGGATGTAGTCGATATTTGGTTAATTATGGCTAAAGTCATAATTTTAGAAGGCCTTTTTCAAGATAATGCATAAAAATACACCAAACACATAGTAGCCTACAAATTGATATCAAACATATTAAGTAGGCTAATAATATATTTTTTAGGTTAAGTTGTATTGCTTAGTTTACCACTGGCCTCCATCTGAGAGACAGTGCCATAGTTGTTTGAGAATAAGGTCCTTTAAAGATAGCATTAATGCTTGTTTCGATTTCACTTTTATACAAATGCATATTTGCTCTACTTAATCACCAACTGGAGGCCATTTTCTGACTTTTTTTTTATCAGCTTTTCTGTGTTTGTTTTCTAGGCCCCTTGAAGAGTGTTTAGGGCCAGTTAGATTCAGTAGAATGACGCTGCAAAATGAAGTTAAGACCAAATACTTATTGTGGTATTCTGGTTTTAGATATAAACCAGAATTAACTTTGAGTGGGCAAACAAAATATATTGCTCAATCACTATCTTCATCATCCTATATGTAAATATCCAGAGCATACTAAACATTTTTAGCAGTTGGCCTTTATGGAATGCCGAAGACTTGCCATTTTTCATTGGGATAATCTATTTCATGGCTAAATAAATCAAAACCAATATATTACAAATGTGAAAGATGGTGCACTTTTGACAACATGACATGAAAATAAGAATATTGCACAAACTAAATTTTACATCTGGCAATATCCACCAGACACTCATTTTAAAGTTCATTTGCAATTATATAGCCATTTGTAGCAAATATGAACACCATAATCAAACTCATCGGCTTAAAAAGAAAACACAGACTGTACCTTTGAATTGGAGCCTATACATTTTAGAATTCTCAACTTCACTGAATATATCTAATAATTAACTCAACCTAAATAATATCAAATCTCCAAATGTGCATTAACTACAATGCATTCACCCTATTATTTCAGAAAGAGAGTTAGATTCTCCCAACACGGAGTACTAGTTTTCAGCCGCGGAAGGATATCTCTAGTGTAGGAAGCAGCCCGGCTGACATTGGAGAGTTTGCTCTGCCGTTGTGTGATGTCGTTTCTGATTGGCCGCTGCAGACCTGCAATATTATACTCCATGTGTCGGCCGCATCGATTGGCTACACGGGACCTGCATTGCACCAGGCAGTGGCACTTGATGAAAATGTAATACATATAAATAAAGGAAACTTAAAAACCGTCACACTATTCAACGCCGTGTTTACAACGCTTTATAAATGTGTGACATTAATTTTTATTTATTTGATCGAGACGGGTGAAAAATGCGACAGCTTTTCATTGGTGCGGGGTGAATGTTTGATAGGCTCGATATGGGAAGTGCGCAGATTTACTATTGGCTACTACAAAGTGTGCAGGCCTACGTGGAATTAACAATGAAGCACGGCGCCTACTTATTTGAGCGGTAGGTAGATACACAACCGGTGGTTTGTTGCATTTGTATGTCGCAAACGAGCAGTCGTGTCATTTACTAAGGATATATATCGGCCTCTACAATAAAAGGTATTTTAATTCGGTTGGTAGAATGACGACGCAGAATTTGGCGAAGCAGATATCATCGCTGTGTTGTCATAATGTACACACGTACTGAATAAATCCTCCAGCCTGTGTGAGTGTGTGCAGTCAGTTTATCTGACACAAGCACCACCCAGTGGACAAAGTGTAATAACACACAATTTATACATAGCCTACTAGTGGTTAGTAACTGTCATTTGATGGCTCCATTCATAGCTTTGTTTCTGTTTTGATTCAAAGGATAGAAGACATTCAGACTTAACTAACATTATAAACAGATGTATGTGACATCCTCACCCCCTGTCCTTCACCTACAAAATGTCCCTCAAAAAGACATGTTCCCACCACAAAGTAATGCAAAAATGTCCACAAGGAATGAAAAAACACTACAAAGAGACACAATGAATACTAACAACATCTAAACAACCAAGCATAAACAAATGATAACAAATAGACTTAAAAAGGGACAGGAAATTACAACAAAGACACACAAAAGGACAAACAAGACACAAAATAAACACAAATGAGTAAAATGAGACAAAAAACTAAGAGACAAGTGATCACAAAGTGATACAAAATAAGACTCAAAATGTCTACGAAGACAAACAAAAGGGCAACAATTTGACATACAACAAACACAAATTGTTAAAAAGAGACGCAACGACCAAAAAAGACACAAAAAAGAGATGAAAAATAACTACAAAGAGGCGTATATTACCACAAAGTAACAGAACACAAATAAGCACCCGTTTCTTCAAAAACTCACAAAATGAAAACAAATTGACTCAAAGCAAACGAAACGATCAAATAAACACAAAATTACACGCAGAGCAACCAAATGAGACATAAAACCAACAACAAATACACAAAACACAAAAAACGAGACACCACAAAAACCACCCTAACCATCATGAAGTCTGTGCGTCCGTGTGGCCATGGACATCATAATATTTTTAAATACAAATTCAAGGCTGTAAAACGTTTGTTTGCGTCACTAAAGCTAGACATGTGGAAAATAATAATAAGGTCATTAGTCCACAGTCCCAAAGCAATGATTTAAAGTCATCTGTTTTGTTCCATTCTGTTGAATAATTTACCATAATTTATCAGAAAAACAGATTTCTAATGAGCCATAAATATTTTGAAGGTCGCCTGAAATGAAGGAGAATTTTTTTGATTTGCATTAACGTGGTACAACAAAGACCATTGTGTGCACATATTCTTTCCCTTTGTATCAAATAGGATGTCATTTCACTGTACAGTTGGAAATAATGATCAGGCCTTTAAAAAAAAGAAATTAGAGACACTCCAGGAATAAATTCATTACCTTTACGCCTTTTTAATGAGAAATATAAAGCATAATGAATTGTTCTACAATTATACATTGACCAACACTTCATTATGCTCATAGGTAGTGGATATTACCATTAAATATGTGTTATGAACATATACAAACATTTTTGTGCAAACAAACAATAACATTTAATCAGCTTTACACATCATTGTAATCGTAATTCATAGTTTTAAAGCATTACATTAAAAAAGGACTTTCAAACCCATCACAATTTATATATACAGTGGGGGAAAAAAGTATTTAGTCAGCCACCAATTGTGCAAATTCTGCCACTTAAAAAGATGAGAGAGGCCTGTAATTTTCATCCTAGATATACCTCAACTATGAGAGACAAAATGAGAAAAAAAAAATCCAGAAAATCACATTGCCTGATTTTTAAAGAATTTATTTGCAAATTATGGTGGAAAATAAGTATTTGGTCAATAACAAAAGTTCATCTCAATACTTTGTTATATGCCCTTTGTTGGCAATGACAGAGGTCAAACGTTTTCTTTAAGTCTACAAAGTATTGAGATGAACTTTTGTTATTGACCAAATACTTATTTTCCACNGTGTGCCTTGGCAGTCTCACAAGATTTCTGGCTCTCACAGACCTGTAACTTCTTCTTTAAGAGCCTCCTCTGTCCTCCACTTGTTGACTGTATTAATGGCACCTGTTTGAACTCGTTATCAGTATAAAAGACACCTGTCCACAACCACAAACAGTCACACTCCAAACTCTACTATGGCCAAGACCAAAGAGCTGTCAAAGGACACCAGAAAAAAAATTGTAGACCTGCACCAGGCTGGGAAGACTGAATCTGCAATAGGTAAGCAGCTTGGTGTGAAGAAATCAACTGTGGGAGCAATTATTAGAAAATGGAAGACATACAAGACCACTGATAATCTCCCTCGATCTGGGGCTCCACGCAAGATCTCACCCCGTGGGGTCAAAATGAACACAAGAACGGTGAGCAAAAATCCCAGAACCACACGGGGGGACCTAGTCAATGACCTGCAGAGAGCTGGGACCAAAGTAACAAAGGCTTCCATCAGTAACACACTACGCCGCCAGGGACTCAAATCCTGCAGTGCCAGACGTGTCCCCCTGCTTAAGCCAGTACATGTCCAGGCCCGTCTAAAGTTTGCTAGAGAGCATTTAGATGATCCAGAAGAGGATTGGGAGAATGTCATATGGTCAGACGAAACCAAAATAGACATTTTTTGGTAAAAACTCAACTAGACGTGTTTGGAGGAGAAAGAATGTGGGTTGCATCCAAAGAACACCATACCTACTGTGAAGCATGGGGGTGGAAACATCATGCTTTGGGGCTGTTTTTCTGCAAAGGGACCAGGACGACTGATCCGTGTAAAGGAAAGAATGAATGGGGCCATGTATCGTGAGATTTTGAGTGACAACCTCCTTCTTTCAGCAAGGGCATTGAAGATGAAACGTGGCTGGGTCTTTCAGCA
>NW_011356755.1:54104-57863 GCF_000735185.1 Notothenia coriiceps
GTTTGTAGGTGACCAAATACTTATTTTACCGAGGAATTTACCAATTAATTCATTAAAAATCAGACAATGTGATTTTCTGGATTTTTTTTCTCATGTTGTCTCTCATAGTTGAGGTATACCTAGGATGAAAATTACAGGCCTCTCTCATCTTTTTAAGTGGGAGAACTTGCACAATTGGTGGCTGACTAAATACTTTTTTGCCCCACTGTATATATAGTTTATTATAACAAGAATATAGTGTATTGTTTATCAGCATATTTGATAGTGTGCATGCTGCATTACTGCTGATTATATTACAGTGCTGTGGCTTTTTTATGTTCATGTGTATATGTTTTTCATTAATCCTATGAAGTAGGCTTTTTTTGTGTGTGCTGTGGACCCCAGGAGGATATAGCTTGCTTGTAGCATATGTGAAAATCTCCATGAACATTTCAGCACAATGGGGCACATTTAAAGAAAAACTCTAACTCATGTTTTATTTGTTAATCTGGTGGAACTAATCGGGACTTCTTGCTGAATTTGTCCGATGTGTTGCCCTGTTTAAAACGAGAAATTAGACATTGCATAAGCAGATTTGTCTTGCTGCTTTGCGTCTCCCAGTCACTAACTCACTCCCACAATTTTCTTTTTTAATGGTTTGACTCTTGGCAGTCACAGAGGTGGGGGGATGAGCATTGTATTTTACTTTCCTTCGTCAGGTCACCTTTCCTCGCCTCAAACCCTTGACTGCCAATATAGAAGGTCAATTACATTCAGGTTTCTAAAAGGCATTTGTCAGCACTTACAGCAAATCGGTTCATTCAGGATCAGAATACTTTATCCTGGGTAAAATTCGGTTTTGCTCCATTTTAGAATATAAGAATATTCATATGCACAAGAAGTAAAGGTAAAAATGTGTCATACATAATCCAATGTATAACTACAAAAACGCATAATATTGTGTTCAATACAATATTTTGAGCTGTACAAATATGCTGGTTTTAGCTATGAAGGTGGAGTACGTCCCAGTGTCAGTATCTTTCTACATTAAAATATACAAATGGATTGTTGTAGGATTTGTTAGGCGAATAATCTCCATCCCATACAAATAAAAGACTCACAGGTAATTGTGAGTACATTATGCAGTTTGGTATTCTTTTGCATTTCTTTCATGTTTTAGAGTTGATAATCTCGAAAACGAGGCTTTTATTTGCGTATAATCTGAGCATAATCTGCACACATCGTGAATAAGCAATCATGTGGATGTGACATTTCAGAGAATGCCAACACCATGTTCCGCCCTGCCGTATCATCCCCCATCAGAATCTGAGCTCTCCTTTGAGGGGGGGGGGGGGGTAGTTTGCCTTGTGTTAAACGCTTCATTGCAGCACACACACACACCCCTCTTCCTGTTACCCTCCAAGACTCTCCCCACTTGATTTAAAACTTTTTTTTTTTTCCTTCTTCCATTTGCTGAATTGTATGAGCTGCAGTTGAAATGCGTGACTGATTTAATAAGGAGAGTGTTTTTACGAGGGGGGGGGGGGGGGGGCTGCAGCAGTGGTTCAATGCTTGCTGCATGGGGGCCACTTTCTGCTGAGCAGTGAGTTACACATGGCTCCACATCAAGAGGAATTAAATCACCGCCGCTGTTCTCCGCATGTCAGACTGCAGCAAGGGCAGCTCCAAGCGACTTAACTGCGGCGTAATAACCTAAAGGCCCGTTTGTATGGAAGACAGCACTCATCCCCATGCCAAACATTCATGATCGTGTGCGGAAAACAAACCCAAATTCACTTACATTTCTATTCGGCCTCTTTAAACTAAACCCCTTTAAGAGGGAAGCATTAGTGCAATGATAGGAGGTAATGTCCGATTAAAATGCAGTGTGTTAAGCAATTCTGTAACACAGAGATTTAATGTTGTCAAACTGTGAGGGCCTTGTATGAAATATTCTACTAATAGTCTGGCAGTGGCTCAGTCACTAGGGGCTTGGAATGTGAGCCGTAGGGTCGCCGGTTCAAGTCCCCGACCAGACCTAAATATGGAGTGTGGACTGCTACTTGGAGAGGTCCCAGTTCACCTCCTGCCCTGCCGTGGTGCCCTTGAGCAAGGCATCGGACACCCTCCCACTCCCATTGCGCTGTACAATAGCTGCCCACTGCTCCTAGTACTAGACTCCTGGTACTAGGATGGGTTAAATGCAGAGAACACATTTGACTCTGTGTGCTCTGCATGTCTGACCATCCGATTCTATTCTAATGAGTGGAGAATGTTCATTTTTTGAAAGGGGAAAGGATGGGGCAATTCTTTTCCGGCCTGTCTCGTAGCTAAGCTCTGAAAACAACACGCATCATCAGGAAGTATGCGATAAAAGCAAGGCAAAAAAACGTGTTAGGATCAATTCCATTTGCGACACCAAGGCAGCCACACAGACTGAACTAATTGAATAATTAATGTGGTCGATTATAAAAGATATTATAGCAGCGATTAACTCAATATACATCTAATGAGAAGCAGACGTCAACAAACAAATGCTCCAGAAATCACAGTGCGATTATTCTTTTGTTCTTTTATTCACATAACAGTAACAGGAGAGTGGATTAAAGCCATACAAGACATGCAGAAAATATATCAAAACTCTCTCTAGGGAGGCACACAACTCGGCGGCTGCTGCCTCCTCTCTTTCACACAGCGATAGATAGAGAGGGCTTAGGTTGGTGGGGAGAGGGCTAGAGATACATCAGAGTTTTTAGGTTAGAGGTAAAGCCCCTCCGGTGTGCCCTCCTGCTTCTTGTACAGCACGTTCTCCTTGGACTTCTTGAAGTCCTCGTTGGTGACTTTCATACGGCGCTCCCGCAGAGCCATGAGGCCGGCTTCTGTGCAGATGGCCTGGAGACACAGGAAATGAGTTAATACATGTTTTTATATAGAGGAAAATAAGCCTTTAACACAGAGTCAAAATGGTTGTGTAAACTACTCGTTAAGTATTTGACAATGCTGTGAATCTTTTTTTAGAAACTGTCACAAAACCCAATTTCCACCAGGATAAGTGAAGTATTCTGATGATAAAATGTAAGAAGCATCTTTTGTATCAATGTATATTGTCACTATGTACATTTTTCCAGATGTTCATATTATTTCAGGCTTTCCTATCTCCACCCTGCATTCTTCTGCCACCAGAGGACAACCAACCTCACTATGGTGAGTTGTTTAAAATGTGCTATTGTCGAAATTGAAATCAGATTCTCTTGTATGTAGCATATGTGAAGGACTATACTTAAAGTCAAGCGTATTCCTAACCTTTAAACATAATGGTTAAAATGTGCCATTTCCCTAACTTTCAGGATGTAGTTTGAACCCAGGCTGTAGGTGCTTTTTATTCAATTATAACAACTTCTCACCTTTTAAATAATTCTAACAGGCATACAGTTCAGATCACTGGTTGAACTGAACATCCCCCTCCCGGCCCCCAGCGTGTTTTATAATTCAGAGAGTAAACACTTAAAGCAGGGGTGTCAAACTCAATTTCATCACGGGCCACTTCAGCATTATGGTTGCACTCAAAGGGCCGGTTGTAACTTTAAGACTATATAAAAAGACTTACATAAATATTGAATATATAAAATAATGTATTATATTATTGCCTCTGCATTGGATTATTATCGGATAGGATAATGACTTCATAATTAACTACATCTGAAAGCAGAAGTCTAGGGCAAATAATTGCAAGTCTCTTAAGTAAGAATGTCACAATATGATTTTAAAAGAAAAGCCAAA
>NW_011356755.1:57970-118171 GCF_000735185.1 Notothenia coriiceps
TGTAGTTTATGGGCAATGTGCTTCTGTAAAGTAGCACGCAACCGTATAATAAAAGTTATATTCTTTGAAAGCTCTTGTGGGGCCACATAAAATGAAGTCGCAGGCCGGATTTGGCCACCAGGTCTTGAGTTTGACACCCCTGACTTAAAGGCTTATGTGAGAACTAACCCTTTAAGTAATATGTATTTGTAGATTTGGGTTCTTTAACATCCTCAATATTATCAAAGTAATTTAGCATACAGCACGCTAGAAACCGACTCGTGGTGTAGTTCTGTCAGACACCACATGAGGGCAGCAGAGCTGAGTCAGTGAGATACTAAGAGTTCAATCTACAGTAAACTTTGGAACAGATCTTCTTTATTGGAGGACTTAACACAATTAAAAATAAGTGTTGATGCTACAATAACTTAGCAAATCCGCCCCTTCATTGAATCTTCCTGCTGAGCCAGTGTGAGATGGCTTGCTGCTAAGACCTTTTCAAAATCACACAATCAATAAATGACCACAGAAGCAGGCCGGGGCAAATTTAAGAAAGCAGACAGAAAGCAGGTCCGGTGCCAGCATGTACCCTCGCTGCTTAATCCACATGTTAAGACTCCCACAGACACTGTTAGTAACACATGTGGGAGTAAAGAAACAACTCAAAAGAAAAAATAATCAACTCACTTGAACTATCATGCAGTGCGTGTCATTGTTTTTTGGGTATTGTAATGTTTAATTTGCCTACCCATGTGTTTTTAAGATTCTTTCTTATCTGAATAAAGAAGTGAGAAGTCGAGCTGCCAGTAGATTTTTGTTAAACTGTCTCTTACCTTAATGTCCGCTCCTGATAGGTCGTCCTTAGCCAGGATGAGGTCATCCAGGGTGACATCATCTGCTACCGTCATGCGGCTGGTATGAATATTGAAGATCCTCCTCTTGGTCTTCTCATCGGGGAGGGGGAACTCGATCTTACGGTCGATTCTCCCTGAGGAGGACGAGGAGGAGGTACAGTTTAGTCAAGCGTTTTAAGGTAGATTTGGCAACAGCTTTAAATGAACTAATAATTAACTGTTAATACGTACACATGTCATATGACTAAAGATGGTTTTGTAAATTAGCAGAATTTTCAAACTAAAACATGTTTGTTGCTAAAGTAAATACAAATCTGGTAGTGACCACCTGTGGCACGGATCTATGTTTCAAAGAGCAGTTACAAAAGAGGAAGATGAGAAGCAGCATTTCCTGCCAGGACTCACCAGATTGAAAGCATTTCCCATATCAGACATACTGTAGATGTCAAAATCAAAACAGAGGTGGAAACAGATTCAGTCACTGACCGGGTCTGATGAGGGCGGGGTCCAGGGTTTCTATCCTATTGGTGGCCATGATGACTTTGACGTCTCCCCGCGAGTCGAAGCCGTCCAGCTGATTGAGCAGCTCCAGCATGGTCCTCTGGATCTCCCTCTCTCCACCAGAGTTAGAGTCGTACCTGCACAACAGACAGGAAGTACACATTTATATTCAGATCCAACCAGGCTGATTAGCAGAGGTGGGAGTAAGTCCTACATGTGCAAGTCATGAGCAAGTCTCAAGTCTTGACCGACAAGCAAGTCCTAAGTCACTGTGGTGAGAGTCAAGCAAGTCAAGTCAAACAATTCTGATGAATAAGCCCAGTTTCCGCATTTAAATCAGTTAAAAGACAGTGGTTATGAAAATGGATTCAACCCACACTATGATCTTCATTACATACACAGTTAATCATTTGAAATCTAATTTAGACCGATGACAATCATATTAGATTCATATTAACCCCAGAACTGTAGACAATATAGCTAGGACTGAAAGTCTGTTCAAAAAGGCAGAATTCCAGGTAAGAAAATCATATATGGCATTTGCCATTACACACATTTAAATTTCTGTGAACACTAGAACTGCCAACAGCGTCAGCACCTACATAGATATCATTTTCAAAGCTTAAACTTAACGTTAGCTTTCTAGCTAACACAACACATTCACGCACCTTTCACTGTGGGGTTTTTTTTGTAGGGATGAATGAAGTTGGATGTTGTGGTGGTCCCGTCACTGATCTTTATGCTGCAGACCCTGCATACCGCTGTTCTCTTATTATTATTAGCGTCATTGACAAAATAATCCTTCAATCCAAACTTCACTATTTGTGGAGCAACGCTAGCCGCTGCCATGTTAACACTCCTGCCGTCTAGTGGGTTGCCAGGTTTGAACACACGGGGCTATAATCACCCAATCATGTTTCGAAAAAACTAAACGTAATATCTCACTACAAAAACAAACGCAAATATTTAATTAAAAAAAGTCAAGTCCTTTCAAGTCATTTGTCTCAAGCTTAAGTCAAGTCTCAAGTCATGAAGTCAAAGTCAAGTCTTTTTTCAATGTTAGTCAAGCAAGTCTCAAGTCCAAAAATATGCGACTCGAATCCGACTCGAATCAAGTCATGCGACTCGAGTCCCCACCTCTGCTGATTAGTGCCAAGTCAGCCAAGATCCTGCCTAACAATGAATCTCTACATTTAGCTTCTGGTGAAAAACAAATAGAGTGGTGCATTTTGGATATTCTTTGGCATCTGGTCCTAAAACTGTCCTCTTTTTCAGGTTTACATAATGCCCACCTGGATAACACTCTTGCAAAGTGCATATTGAAAAGGTACAAAATTCAGTTGATTAGGATTACATCATTAAGCTCATGTTCAGTTCTATGATGAGGTACATTCATTTAGCTGAGCTGCTAATGTGCTGTTAAGTACTGAATAAAAATAAAACTACACCTTGTCACCCACGTGTGACTCCCAAACACCAAAAGGTGATGCATCACTCCCACTCGGATGCTCTCTGTCTCTCACGTTCTCGCACTAAAATAGGTTAAAGAAGACGTCTGCATACCGCTTGGTTCCGATGGCGTCGATCTCATCGATGAAGACGATGGAGGGCGCGTGCTCCTCTGCCACCCTGAACAGCTCACGGACCAGCTTGGGCCCGTCTCCTAGGTACTTCTGGATCAGCTCGGAGCCCACCACGCGCAGGAAGGTGGCCGACGTCTGATTGGCTACGGCCTTGGCGAGCAGAGTCTTACCTGGGAATTGCACAAAACAACATACAGTCATTCTTTGCTACATTCTCAAGTCTACCTTAAGCAATACAAGAACTATCAGAATATTCTATTTTTTCCAGGCACGATTGGGTTTTGGGACAGTTGCTCCATTTGAAAAACAACATCAAATGAAAGATAACTAAAAAAAATACAACATTTATATAAAAATAAGTAGTCAAAGTAAAATGCCCAACGGAAGATAAAATATTAACAATTGAATTAAAGATATGTATATAACTATAAGAAATTAAATTGTTATGTCCAATAAAAGATTAAGAGTTTCAGGACAAACGTAGAAAAAGATTAAAAAAACAGATAAATCCCCACATGGTCACATCTTTGAAGCAGCGTTCAGTAGCAGGACGTGTGCAATTGCAATTAAAATCCTCATACATATAAAATGATCTAATTAAAAGGCGTCTCTGTAGCTCACACTGAGAGCAGGATGCAACAACTTTAACAGTGTGAATGTGAGGAGTGACGCTCATGATTTGTCAACAGGACCTCAGTTTGCAGCTACCGACTACCAATTATTATTTATATATTCAGCCTAAAAACACATATTGGGCTTCCTGCAATTTCAATATTGCAATTCTGATAAAAAGGTTCATAAACTGTGTAAAGAGTTAGATTCCCCTTTTGAAATATGCAAGTTATAAATACATCTCTCATTCTGACATCGACAGACTAAAGAATACATTCTCTATAGGCGCTTTCACACCGGAGTCAGGGTATATGCAGGAATCCTGAAGTCAAATTTAATACCTTTTAAGACCCTTTCCATACATTTTAAGACCTCATCGCAACTTTGAGTTCTAACCGGTTACATTGGCTACACACTTTACCTCACGTTTACTATATTGATTGTAAGATAGCAAAACTAAACAGAGTGCAGACAGACTACTGAAGCCTCCTTTCCACATGAACTTCAACCTCTCTTTGAAGGTCAGGTTTAATGCAGTATGCTGCTTTGAAATGATTGAAATGCTATCAAACGAAACTTAAAATAATAAGCAGCATTTTACGGCGCGCTATGCATGGGGCCGCCTTGGGGGGTTTCCCGACATGTCGTTTCAGTAAATTAAAGGGTGTTTCATGTTGTCGTTGCTGTGGACCTTCTTAATACCTTGGAAAATGCTTTTTAATAGCCTTAATTTTCGCTAAATTGATTTATCAACTTTTAATACTTTTTAAGACCCCGCGGACACCCTGGGAGTACTTTTCCCAGTAGTTCTTGAAATGTTGCGTTCACATCAAAAAAATCCGGAACTAGAACTTAGTTCATGAGAACCTTTTCAGTCCCTGCTAGAGAGCAGGTACTTTCATGGGAGAAAAAGGTTCCCATTTCTGATTGGCTGGGCGAAACCACACCCCGTAAAACTCTGAAAAGTTTTGTGAAGCCGCCATTGTATTTGCTGGCATTAGCCCAGCGCACCAACGGAGAGAGACTAACTTATGGCAACACAAAATAAAACATGGGAGCGGTGGAGATGAGGAGGTGTCGGCGTTCTGGCGATTTACTCTGAAGGCTTCAGTAGAAGCTGCTGGGAGTGCCAGCAGCTTCTACTGAAGCCAGTCCCCAACTCCAGGGACGTCAGGCCGGTGACTTCGGGCGGCAGTATACGCCGTGAAGTTGTTTGCGGCCTGCCAGTAAACCCAAAGCAGAAGAAGTGACGTCAGCGGCTTCATTTGCCTAATCCTCCCTCAGGGACTTATTCCTGTGTGAACGCAATCTGCTCTTTAGTTCATCAGAGCTAAAGAGTTCTGATGAACTAAGTATGACAAAGTACTTGGTGTGAAAGCGCCTAATGTCTTCCCACAGCTACAGGAGGCTAGTTACAGTCTCAGCTTCCCTGCTGTGGTGCCCTTTAAAATCACTCCCTGATGATCAAACTCATGTAACTCTGAGGTAAATTGACCTTTATCTCTGGATTCACTTGAAAAATACTTATGTGACTGAACCTGAAACTAAAGTCATAAAGCATGGTCCCAGCATCTGGTCCCACATATATTTCCATCATGTTCCTACTATATGATGGAAAGAAGATGAAAAACATTTGTCAATTTCTTCTCTCTGTTTGAGAGCCACTGCCGTTGCCATGTTTAATGAAAGCACCCACCTGTGCCAGGTGGTCCGTACAGGATGACACCCTTGGGAGGCTTTATGCCCATCTCCTCATAATACTCCGGATGTGTGAGAGGCAGCTCCACTGACTCCTAGGAAAATCAACAAAATAAATATACTGTAAAAAGTTACATAAATAAACAATGACATCTTATAGGATGTTTTGTAAATGTGCTCAATTTGGCTTATCATTAAAAGTGGTTGCAAGTGACGTGAACAAATCACTGGGAAAGCTACAAAGGACATTAAACATATTATTATTGTCATTATTTAATTGTGTCAGGGTTGCTAACTCGGGGCCAGTGTATATCATAGCAGGTGGAAGTGTTTGTACCTTGATCTCCTGGATCTGAGCGTCCAGTCCTCCGATGTCAGCGTAGGTTTCTTGTGGGGCCTTCTCCACCTTCATCACTGTCACCAGGGGATCAGTGTCATCCATCAAAACACCAATCACAGCATGGACCTACGAGTGACACACAAACACAGGTAAATTATGAATTGTGGCAGTTAAGAGTTGGCAGAAACAACACAAAGTTATCTTGAAATGCATTTACAAAAAGGGTAAACCTGATATTAAAACTATCTTAATTGTACCTTGTGATTGAGCAGGACAGAGCAGCCAGGCTCCAGCAGATCTTTATCCACAAAGGAGAGGATGCTGACATAGTGCTCTGATCCCACCGAGGTGGAAACGATGGCGTGGTTGTCATCGATGATTTCCTCCAGAGTGCCCACGGACATAGGGGTTCCTCGCAGGTCGTCCACCTTTGACCTCTCCTCCTATAGAATAGACACGACCAGGATTATCAAAAGTTAAATGGTAGGAAAAATCAAGATCTGTTCTCCTCAGTGACTTAACCAAAGATAAATCAGTATAAAAAGTCAAATAGGGTAGTGTTCCTATATTTCTCCTAAAAATCATAGCACAAAAGCAATAGAGATATGTAGAACAATAACTGACCTCCTGTTTCTCTTCCAGAGGCTTCATCTGCTCCTGGTTTCTGATGAACTCCTCCTCCATCAACAGGTAATCTTTGATCCGCTCCTGCTTCAGCAGCTTCAGGCGGCATTGAGTGTGAGGAGTGACTGAAAGACAAACAAAAAAGGTCGGCATATGTAGTTAGCAAAAAATAAAAACATAAACACCAAATTCATCCAACCAAAAACTTGATGTTTCACAGAGCCTCTTCAGCTTGAATGCTGTCAATATCATGACCGCTTGTAACATTTTGTTCTCTTTTATATTGCCAAATAAGGAGTTTTAATTGTATACCAATCTGAGTATCCTTAGTTGTAACCGGTGAGCTTAAATCGCGTTAGGAAGGAGACCTTAGAGCTCAAGACTTCTTATGAAATACAGCTCAAACAAAAACAGACCACCAGACAGATAGAAACACGTCTTCACATGTCTATGTCTTTGCAGTTCCTTACCTAAAGGTAGTTTACTGGCAGCATCTGGTCCCTTGGTCTTTTTCTTTCTCTTGCCAACTCTTGTGGGAATTGGAGGCTCATACTTCTTTTTCTTATCCTTCAGTTGGAACAAGGTGGGATGATGACAAATGTCAGAATAGGATATAACCAGAATCCCATCACCTACAGCAAAACATTCATTGTTCGACATAATGGCACAAACAGCCATTGTTAGAACAGAAGCATTTTTTTTCTAAATAAGGCCTTTAGTGGACCAGGATGGCTTGTCAGACAATACGAGCTTATGCAAAACAACATTTTAATCTTATATATTTAATAAATAAATAAACACAAGGCAATTACTTTATTGATAATCATATATTACAGCACTAACTTTCAATGTAGACCATCACAATAAATTACCCAAACGTGTCAATATGCAAAATGTCCATATACAATTTGGGTTTTTTAAATTTGAAATGTAATGTCACGATTAACTCGTTTAGTTCAGAGGGCACACGAAGGATAATATGTGGCTAGCAAAACAAAACGGTCAGACACTAAGCTAGCAGAAGCTGTGTCATCCTCACCTTGTCATCCTTCTTGCCTCCCCCCGGTCCGTGGCCTCCACTCTGGCTTTGACCCTAAAAGAATATCAGATATATGTTAAAAACAGCTGAAAATAAAAATATCCACCATTGTATGTTGGCCTTTCTGGTTAGTTAGACATTTCCCTTCATAGCTCATTAGCTTAGCTGTTTACAGTGAAGTTAGCTTACTTCGCCGTTAACATTACCTGCCAGGATAGCTGAATTCAACACATTTCCTTGTATTACTATATAAAACAATATGTAACACTGTCATCCACAAAAAACCTCACAAACTTGAAAGAAGTCGGGAAAAGCCAACCGTTACCATATGAATGACTATGCTAATAGTAGCTAGGATAACGAGTGCTCCAAACCGAGAAAAATAAGCTAATGTTGCTAGCTTTAGGCTCTACCCTACTCTCAATTATATACAAGTTGTTAGTTCACACATAAGACATAAAGCCGTCTAAAACGACACGACAGCACGAATGTTGACGTGTCAAGTACCATGATTTAAAGTTGTATTGGCGAATATGATGTTTATGTAAAATAAATATACGAGCCGAAGAGAAAATTGCTTGCTCACTTACCATTGTTAGTTGTCGCTCTGAAGTGACGTCACTCGGTACGGCAACACTAACGGCCAAAAATCTCCGGGAAAGAGAAGACACCTGTGACTGGAATGAATCATGAATGGTCCACTTTTTTAAGCCTTATTTAAAAAAAAAATACTTTAATGGGTTACTTCCTTTAAATTAAAACAAAACGCATTCAGCTGGGATTTTTTAACACAACCTTTGTATTGCACTAAACTGTAATCCTCCCTACTACTTGTAAAAATGTTTATGATAGCATACCATTTTGTCTACAAGTTAAACTGCTTCTATTGTTGTCTGTTGTCTATTGTATGTACAGACTTGAAAGCTCAACTCATTAAAATAGCACACTTTGTTGGTTAAATTAGAGTTTGCCTTCACATTTTATTAAAATAAGTTTGATAAAATAATTTGTGGGTTGTTATGGTCAAATCTGACATTATGGCACATTGTAGCTGATGACTATGAACCATAATCATGAGTCCATGTGCAAATGCATACTAGCAGCTGATTTCCGTAGTTTATTGTATGCCACTAAAATAGGCAAAATAATCGACATGGTGTATGCCATAAACACGTAGGTGGAAAAGACATAAACTACAAGGAAGACTTTCATATTGGACTTTATTTACATCCTCAGTACTGCACAAGATCGTGACATGGGTTGGACATTGAAGAGGATGGGAAAGAGATGCAGAAATAATTGTCTCGATTTTGTTTTTGTACAAATGAGCCTGTCACTGACTGTGCATATGCTTGGTTTGATTACCACCGTGTGCCACATGGATGTAACCCCCTCGGATTTCAGGGACAATTTAATTGGCTTGCTTGCTTGCTGTTTGCCCTCCCTTGTTACAGTCATGCTGATGATCAATCAATAATTATGCACACAACATGACAACACATTCCAGCAATTCCAACTATTCATTCAGGTAATTAGCTAACTGGGCAAGGTTTTCACTTGTTGCGTAGCTAATCCCACTGGTCGGACATGTTTGTATACTGTATGTGCAAAGCCATTACCTGACCCAAATGGTTGCATATATTACACATTATATAATACGTGTAATATATAAACTTGTGCTTTTTCCCAAAAACTGTATCAGTCATAGTAAGGAAAATACACTCACTTTCATTTATTCTCAAATGTCTTCACAGTATGGTCACACATGCATCTTCACTAAGGTACACAGAGTTTTCACACCTATTGTGAACATCATCATAAAATACCCACCTTTGAAAGGATTTCCCTCTAAACCTTGCATGCCTGAGACAACCTCTGCAGAAGAGCATAATAAAACCACATGACTGTTCCATCAGACTGAGCATCAAATTGTCTCCAATGCAAAGGGTCTGAAAGCAGTGTCAGTAATTCTCTGGGAGTTGCCTTAACTCAGACTACAGCTTTGACAAAGAGTCTTTGTATGTCTGCATCTGTCCGAGTCTCGTCTGTAGCACACACGCACTTGTGCGCACATACAGAATAGCAGGAACACACAAGCATCTGTTCAAAGCTATAATTATCTGTAGGCACCGCTTCTCTGTGATTTTGTGTGCGTGCATCATGCATCTGCGTTGACAATAGCTAAGCAACATCATTGCAGTTTGGGTATCAGAATATTCTTTCCTAATGTGGGACTATCTTCATAGCAAAAAATGGAGGCTGCCAAATTCAGGTTATTTTTGTCAGTTCTTACTGTTTATAAGATATTACATTGAAGTGGTTAGGGATTTTAATCAAGCGTTTGCTGACTAAGCTAACATTTGCAAAATGAGTTGTTATAAAAGACTGTCTCTGGCTTACTTTTCATTGTTTCCAGCACTAAACAACAATTGTTAAAGAAAATATTCTTGTATAAGACTTGACAAACATGATATTGCTTAAAGACTGAGGCTAAAGCTGCATGCATGGCTCGAGTGTACTTAAACTTCCTCAAATCCAATAAAGAGAAAAGCAGATCTTGCAGCATCCAGGAAGAGCTATAAGGTGGAGAATGACCACACAGTGGAATTAGTGCTCATTAGCTGTTCTCAAGGGGCAACCTCCTTGTCCAAAGAGTCAAGGCTTACTGCAGTAAAAAAAATTCCTAATGGGTTTATGGTCTTGATTGCTAGTTTTGGTTATACCATTATTTTAGAGTTTTAAAAAAAAGTGTAAAAAGGATAAGGGACAGGGTATGCCTTAGGGAGCTTATACCCCATGGTGTCCCTAACACTGCATTGCTACCAAGCTTTTGTTTCAGCGTTCAGTTGTAGCCTACACTACTTTAGTAATTGGCTTTTCACTTTTTGGGGAAAGTTTATTTTCTGTTAAACATGTATTTTTGCAAGTCAAAGGGAGGGTACCAACTGATATCACAGTTAGTGTGAATTTCACATACACCTTGCTAATTAAACTAGCTTGCCAAAGCTAAAGTTAGCTTTTGAAAAATGCTCACAAAAAACAACAATGCTCACAAAAAAACAAGATGCCCCCATTTAAATGACCAAATCCGAGGCTTCCAAAATGGTAGTCCACAATCCAAATCAAATCAAGTTTTATTTATATAAATATATTTTTATATCAATCCAATATTGACTACGTCCAATTATTTTATACAATATAAGGCTTTTTGGCATTGGAGTTGCTCCTGTATTTCATAAGCTAGTTTGGTTATGCTCATGACATTAGCTTAGATTAGAGCAGATGAAAACTTTGTTTAAAAACACCTTCAAGCACCCTTTTTTTTGTGTTTTTTGTTTGGGAAAAGTTACACAAAGACACTATTACTAGACTCAAAAAATAACACTGCTCTAGCAGGTTGAGACATCCAAAGCTTCAAAGGTTAGCTGTGCATATTATAGTACCAATTCCTGATTAAAAAAACTCCATATGGGGAAATGGTTGTAACAAATATTCACTTACATTGTTTCTCTTTTTTATTATACAAATACATTCTTCAATCTTCACACTGCATATTATTAATGCTGTGTGCCATCTGAATCCGACCTCCTTCTTCTTTCATCATCATCCTAAAAGAAATCTATGCAGCCGTACCCCCGTACAAAAATATAGCACATGCTTTCTGTGCAGGTTTGCTTGATTATCAATTTATCAACAAAAAACATTGTCTGTCTGCTTTTGTTCAGACACTTCTTACACAATTCAGATTCCAAAAGATGTTGACGTCAGATGTGGAGTACAAGTATTCTCAACCTGTAATTTCTTCTAAGATGTATGAACAAAGAGAATTAAGATACCTATTCAATTGCAGTTAATGATATAGTGTCCACAAGTTGTCTTCATGCGTGGCTGATTTCAGGTTTCGGTCAATCAGTGTAGGCATGTTTTGAACAGTCCGTCCATTTTAGTAACTGCTTCTGCGGTGAACCTAGACAACAGGAAAAACATAAACCTTACACTGTTGTGCTAAAATGAAAAAGAATAACCCCTGGAGCTACCTTTTTCGACACATTATATAACTGCCAACCTCCTGGGACTGTAAGACAACATCAGTGTGAAAATGTCCTTCTATCTGCGTCTGTGCCTGGAGAAAGTGCTGCAAACCAAAAAGTAAACATCAGTCTAACATAATAGGTTTCATCTCAGTCGCAAAACATCACCCATTCAGCTGAAGATAATAGGTCTGTTTATTTCATAATAAGGTTCTCCTGGGATTCTTTTTCTTCTATTTGTCGTTATAATTAATTTAACCATTTCCAAGATGGAGGCTATTGAATGGCATATCAAAAGGCTTTGAAACATTTGTTTGAGTTAACAAGAGTGGCATTGCAAGTCTAATTGTAAATGATGCATTCAGGGTCAACACTATGGTCAACACATTAAATTAATTAAGCTATTTTTATGTCATTATGGATGTGGGTAGAGCCATAGTGAGTATTGAGTAAGTACGATATGTAAGGTGAAGAAGCGTGCAGTGCATTAGGATTTTAAGGCTTAGATACAAGTACTCCAGACAGGCCTTTTCTTTATATCACCATGGCAACTGCATTCCTCATGTGGTAACATCGTGGTTCAGAAGACAGGCTCCAGCCCCTCTAATTCATCATTAGTGTAGCCATGTTCTTGACAGGGAAGTTGGCGGAGATGATTGCTGCTGGGAGTCAGCGTGCTGTCAATGGATGAATTAGTCATGTATTCAGTCTTTAAACCACCCAAAGTCTCTCTTTTTTTTTCCAGGAAGGCTTTCCCCAGTGGAAATGTGTCCTTATCGGCTTATCCTTGCAGCCTTTTGCTACCCCTAAAAATAATTGTCTGTCCTATCTGTCCACGCTAGTCTCTGCCAAACGGTTGTTCATGATGCCAAGGGCTCCCACCCCTCCTGAGAATCCGTTCTGACGTGAATTGGAGCTGGACTGGCGCGGGTGCCCAATGGCCATCTCGGAAAGCTGCTTCTGCATAATAGCCAGATTGACCTGCAGGAAGGGAAAGAGATAAAGGAATGAACAGATGAGGATATATTTGCTCTCTGCGTTTGGAAGTGGTAGCTGCAACCTGTGAAGCCTTTCACAATGAGGATAATACAATGTGTTGGCAGCACACACATCTGATTTCACAGGTGTGATATGAGGCTACCAGATGGTGCCTTTCCTCTCCTTTTGTGGTGTCGATTTATGTGAACAATACGACAAATACTGAGCAAGTGTTACTGACAGAAAGCAGAACCTTATTTTTGCTTTATCAGTGTACAAAACAACCTGTAGGGAATAAACATTACTGGTGTGTAATATTGTTTAACATTTGTTTAATTAATATTCATTAATATTTAATGGAACTGTATTTTGGATTAATGGGTATTCTTAGCCATGGTAGTTGCATGACTGGATGTTTGTTTTTCATCCAGACAGAAATATTTCAACAGCTCATTTCATGATTTATCAGGAAATGTGTACAATACAGAAAGCCCCATGTGGGAAAAGCCTTCTAACTTTGGTGATCCCCTGAGTCTTGCACTACTCATATTGTAATATCTCAAAAAATATCCAATGGATTGCCATGGAATTTGTTATAGACTTTCATGCTCCCCTCTGGATGTTTTTTATGAACTCTGGTGATCCATATGATGTTTCATCTGGCACCATCATCAGGCAAATCACCAATTTCTCTAATTTAATGAGAAACTATAATGAAATTCCCATAAACTTAATCTGTACCTTGTGTTCAGAGCTAATAAGCTAAAAAACAAACTGAGATGGTGTACTTGTACAGGTCCATGTTGCCACTAAAGTCTATATACACATCTTCAATGTTCAGCTGTCCCTGATTGAACATCTAAAGGCCCGTTTGTTACATTATGCAACAGCAGCATTCTGTTTTTCTATGACATGTCTCGTCTACATCCTCTCCACCCCTCCCTTTCCCCTCATTTTCTCTCTTATTCCTCTTTGCACATGTACAATATGTAACCTGCCACTTTTTCAGACTTTAAATGCTATTCCTGTGGCACTCTGATGTTATCAGATAGTTCTGAGGCAGAATCCAGCTTTGACCAACTTGCTTTTGTTGGTATTGACCACATATACTTTTGTGTAATGTAAATATATATATTATAATTTTTTTGTCAGTTGCACTTCCATAATCAAATATGTCTTTTTTAGCCTTGCGGTTGCCCCTGTCGGCCACCGTAATCTCTTCATAGCTCTAATTGGACATGTGTTAAGCATCATTAAGCCTTGTTAGATCCTTGTTACTGAAGTTTTGATGCCATTTGTAACTTTTTAAATACATATAATGAACTATGGATGGGTAGTCGCAACACTACAACGTGCTTAAAAAAGCCCTGCTAGCATGTGTTTTCTAATAACACTTACCAGTCCCCTTGCCTATAAAAATATCTCTGATTTTCCTGTCGTTTCCTTTGTCTTTCTCTTGGCTCCACCTATGCCTATGCCTAGGAATAAATGAATGTTGTTAATAGTTATTAATAGTCAATGAAGCAGGTAAATCAAAGTGACATCGCTGGAGATTTGGCTAGTTTGCGTCAGGATATTCACATCCTTGAAACATCACACCATTTTGTCTTCTAATTATCTCAGCCAGAAACTTCAGGCTCAGTAATCAGAATAATAACCAGGTGTGAACATTCAGATTTTGTACTTTCAGTTGAGAATAACCCTGGAGTGAGTGAGTAACAATTTGATATTCAGCAGCACACACTGCTCATTCGTCTTGTCGGAAAAGTAGGGTGGCAGTTATGGAAATGTATGGACAATTGACACCTCTGAGTGTCTGAGAGGGCTCTTGAAATTGTGATAGCAATGGAGTAGGGAATTGGTATTCAGATACATTTTACACATAATATCCATGTAGCCTGGAAAACAGCAACAAAATCACACTGCTTCTTCCAGGAAGTCAAACTATGACTTGCACTACGCTACCTTTTTAAGTAAACTTTGTTTAAATACTTGTAATCTATAACAGATTATTTAATATTGGTGTGTTTAAAGGGAAACAGCGAGGCTGGGTAATATATAAACTTAACACAAGAAGTAAGGTAATTTGTGTTTGGTAGATGATTTCTATGTTGTAACAATACCTTTTGGCAATAAATCTTATACCGTTGGAAAGCCTGTTTTCTTACCTTTCCAATGGTACCACATTTGTGAGGAACACGCATTTGTTGGATGAGCAGCAGAGCTGAGTATGTGGGATGCGCCCATTAAAAATGTAACAAATCTCCTCTGCCAATGGCAAACAGCAGCCACACTCCGGTCTCGTACGGCTGCCAAGAGCCTGCCATGACTGCCCTGCACCTTCAGGCCCACTTAAACAGGAACCTCAACATGTGGAGGAACATTACGCTCAGCGATGAGTCCAGATTCTGCCTACGGCACATGGATCCTAGGGTCACAGTGTGGAGAAGACGCAGAGAATGCTTTGCTGACTGCTGCACCGATAGAGGAGTGGAGAGGATGGGATGACCTGCAGTCCTGACCTCAACCCCATTGAACCCCATTTTGGGTCAGTTTGGCCCTGCTGTCTGCTCCAGAGTGACCAACACAACCACGTTGGCTGACCTGGGACAAATGCTGGTTGAAGAATGGGATGCCATTCCACAGCAGGGTGTGAGCAGGCTGGTGACAGCATGAGGAGGAGAGGCTGTTGTGGCTGTGTTTGGTTCTTCCACACGCTACTGAGGCTGCTTGTTAAATGAATCAATTGTTGCCAATATGTCTTTATTTATCAGACTTCAATCATCTAATCCACCAAACAACACAAAACTAGAGTCAGCAGCAAAAAAATATGTTAGAGGAGATTTGTCACATTTATGTGGGGTATCACATTTTTCATGGGCGCACCCCACATACTCAGCTCTGCTGCTCATCCCACAAATGCTTGTTCCTCACAAATGTGGTACCACTGGAAAGGTAAGAAAACAGTATATAACGGTATAAGATTTATTGCCAAAAAGCATTGTTTCAACATAGAAATCATCAACCCAACACAAATTGCCTTACTTCTTGTGTTAGGTTTATATATATATAAAATGGATATCATGATAGACTAGATATCGTCCTACATTTTGGAAATCGTAATATCGCAAATGTTTCTTCTTTCAAAGGCAGTAAAGTGCTGTAATTTTATGACCATACATTTGAATGCTCTTAGCAATTATATCCAAATTCCAGATGTTTACTTTTTCAAAAACTGCTTCACATTGTGTTTATATCGTCAAATATCGGAACAATAGATCAGAAATATCGGGATATTAGATTTTTTCCAGCTATCCCTTCTGTTATATGATAGGTTACTTTTTGTTGGAGTTTCTTCATTGCCAATTATGCAGAAAAGCTGCAGAAGAGCAGAGCAAAGTTCAATACAGGTTATGAGGAGCAAGATGACAGAGCAGGGTGAATGAGGAGTTAATGACTAAAGTAAGCATGACTACAGGGAACCAATAAGATTGAATCAATGTCCGTTTTCCTAATCTTGTGAGCAGTTTAAATTAAATTACTCTGGGAGATAACTGAATATGTTGAGCGTCATAACACGTAATGACATTAGAGAGATGAAATGACTGTCAGTAACCCCGTGAAGCTCTCACCTTGTTGGCTGCAAGAAAGTCCCTCATGGAGATCATCTCCCCGGACATCCTGCGCCCGTTGTCGGTCTCACTTTCGTTGAGGGCATCCGTCTCGATAGAGGGGTCTCTGCGGGCGCGCAGGTGGCCCGGTGCCACCACGTTTCGTCGGGGGTGCCGGTGTGGGTGGTGACCCCTCCTGGGGAAACAGCAGCGACAGGGTGCGTCCAGCCTCCTCAGGAGCCAGTTCAGGACCTGCTTGATGACGATGGAGATGACGTTGAAGAGGGAGTAGATGCAGCAGACGCCGGTCAGGATGAAGAAGAAGTTTCCCAACCTATACGCGACTGTGGCGTGGCCCTCGTACACCGCCCGCTGGCTGCTCACCATGTCTCCAAAACCAATTGTGCTAAAGGCCACAAAGCAGAAGTAGAGCGAGTCCAGGTAGTCCCAACCCTCGGCTGCAGAGTACATGAGCGAGGCAGAGCAGGACACCACAATGGCCGCCATGCCTAGAATGAACATGACGCAGTAAACCGAAGGCTTCCAGCCAGCCAGATCCTCTCCTCTTTCTCCTCCATTTCCACCAGCTCTGTTTCCCTCAGACACCCGCTGGCCATTTGATGCAAGCGCAGCTTTTTTATGCCGATGTTCGTGACAGGACTTGAGGACCACGGCGATGACTGTGATGACACGCTCCAGAAAAAGGTTGAAGAAGAGGATGGTGGCAGCGCAGCCGAGCAGGCCGTAGAACATCAAGAAGACTTTTCCTCCAATGGTGGCAGGAGTGGTCATACCGAACCCTTGGAAACACACAAAGATATGCAATAAGGAAATATATACATAATAGGACTGGTGGTATGGCAAGCTCACGTTCAGAGAGTATAGCTAAACTCCTTAACTTTTACAGGTGCAGGTGGCTCTGAATAAAAAGGAGAGAATAAACGCTTCACAAAGCACAAGAGAAGCATTATTATCACTGGAAAACTATCACACACACTGTTGTAAATGAATGGATCCTTTGTAGAGAAGACCATTGTGTCCATTGCCTCCAGCTAATTGTATTTACCTTTTTAATCAAACTCATATCCTTTATGCCATTAACAAAGAAGGCTAATTACTGATCTTTCCTTCTCAGAGAGGGAAATCATTCTCAAAAAACTGGCTGAACCCCTTAGTTGCCATTGGTGACGTGCTCTCCTTCTCGCTCTGTCTCTTTGTCACTCACTTAATCAAAGCGCAAATGTGTTTTCAATCCAAGCACATCTTGACAATCAGAGCAAAGGTGTCTGTTTCTCTAACATTTCACTGTATTCCAGTTATTTAGCAAGTGAAAGTCCCACTGGGGCCACTTCACATGTCAATTGTTTCATGTTCTATCATTTTTAAAAGGTAAGAACCCATTAAACTGTTTTCTATTTATAAGGGACACACTGTTGGTGTGTAACTCTCTTTGTCTCTTTTGAACTGCTGAGAAACAAAATAGGACTCAAGCCGAGAGGTGCATCCATCGATCGCACAGATCTCAGCGATGTCTCCTTTTCATCCCTCATTTAGCACTTAAAGCTCAATGAAGCACTGTCTGTCTCTGTTCACCTGTTTGAGTTTGATATATTAATAACAATGTTATTGTCTGCAGATTCAGTTACATGCACGCTGTTTTGTTGTGCAGCTTGGAATTCTGACAAGAGCCTTTTCACTAGAAAAGCAAAGATACATTTGACTGAATCTCCTTTCATGAAATAACACTCTGAGCAAGGCCGGCCCTAGGATTGTGGTGAGCCTAAACTAATTTTGCAGATAGGGCTCTGTGCAGGCATAAAGCAAACATGTATAATAAGGAAAAAGCTATATGCTTGATCAAATTACTGCAGGAAGTTCCAGGGCATCACTTTTTAAAGCATGAGTCAGGGGAAAGTTTAGAGTGTTAAAAGACAAAATGAAAACGTATAAGGCTGAGGCAGTCTAATTTCCCTTACATGTCATGATATTGTCCTGCTACTTAGAAATGCAGCGTTCCTTAATGCTCACCACAATTCTTAATGAATTTTGGCATCAATTTTGGTAATATTTTTTTAATACTGAAGACGACACTCTGCTATCTCTGCGTGATACAGCCTCTCAGCTGGGCATCTCTTACACTCACATGAAACACATTCAGAGTATGTGGGGTGGAACTGACACACGATTTTTCTATCATGCACCAATGTTTTGAAGTGATGGTTTGTAAACACTCATTAACACTAACGCAGTGGCCCCCTAAATAACTGCTTATTGTGGTTATGCCAGTGGCCGGTCCTGACTAAGGATTTGATGGCCTCCACATTCAGATTTGGTCCCAAGGTTCTAATTGAGTCATCAATTTCCTTTAACCATGACGATAAATCCAAATGGCATGGATTTAATGATTTTCTTCCTCATTGTTTCGTGAGCTCAGTTGATTGTAGTGTGGATGAGTCATTTGACCTATTCAATGAAATACAGTGGCCTACATGAAAGAAATAGAAGATACTGTGCTTCTCTGTCAGTTTGACACCAGCATCAGGAATAAAAAGTCTACTCCTGATAAGCGTTAATGGGCTGCTGGAGATGGGCTACAAAGTGCTGACTTATCTTACTCTCAAATGAAACATTAGTCACTCAAAGAAAAATTATTTGTTTGTGTTTGTTGGAAGTATGGCTGATGCTTTTTTTCGGGAGAGTTAGATGAGAAGTTTTTTTTCCTGCCGGTAAATATGAAGCTACATTCAAGAGCTTGTTAGCTTAGCTTAATACAAGCTTTATTTGTTTGTCCAAATGTAAGCTTACCAAATTTCACATAAGCACCTTAAAAAAAACAAATTGTTTTTATCCGTAACATACTATTAAGTGTTTGGGTTAGGTTGAGCTTTAGAAGTGGCTGGTAGGCATATATTGTTATTTTTGGACCTTGAGCCATGTTAGCTGTTTCTGTTTCTAGACTGTGTGCTAAGATAAGCTAAGCTAGGCTAACAGGTTGCTAGCTGTAGTATTCAAAGTTGTGAAGTGGTAGTGGGAAGAGCTGCCGGTTCCAGTTTTTCCCCGGTTTTGTTATTCAATCCTTTTTTTTTTTTAAAGATATCCTCAGTTTGACATGTATGTAGTAAATTCAAAGGACATGGTCCTTGTTGTAATATCAACCCACGATCCAAAAGTCAAGCTATTGCTTTAAATTTGTTATGTTATAGCAAAAACTTAAAAAACATATACTCAGCCATTCACTGAAGACTCCACGTCAGTGAAAGTCTGCACGAGAACATAATGTGCATATGTTATGCATAAACATGGCTGCAATGCTCTCTTGAAGGCTTCTCTTCCATGTATCTATCAATGCTCTGAAGCCAAACCCGTCTCACGGCATTTCGTGATTCACAAAATGTAATCTATTGATTTGTGTACACCAACACTATTTTTGTCACATAGAATGATTTTAAAAACAATGTATTTCTATTGGAAGTATAGCTTTGGTGCCTATCACCTCTTTTTGTCAGGGCGAGAGTCGAGTTTGGGTTGTTGATGCAAAAAGTGCTCTCGATGAGGGGCTGTATACATCCTCCAAAAACTGATAATGAGGCTACAAACAATCATTGTCTTCCTTTTTTTCCTGGTATTTTAGTAATCACGGGTGAATCATCGGATTAATATGGAGATCACTTTTTTTTTAGACCAACATTAATCACAATGTGTTCAATTAAGAACAGTCTGGACCATCATCAACATAACTAATGCCCATGATCAATCTGTCAAACTGTCAATAATCATGAAACAACTCACTCCAATAACAGGTGAAGATGACTACTGATTAGCTAATGAGGAAAAAAAACATTGAGAGTGTATAGGGTAGGATCAAATCCATGATATCGACAACAGAATATCAACAGGGCTATCGTTTAACAGTGCTATTGGTTAGGGGAACATGGCTTTACTGTTTAGGAAATGCTGACTTTCAGAAGCAGCCTGTACTGAAATGGAAAAAACGGTTGTCAAGGACAAATCTTGCTCTAAATTGCCTTTTTTCTAGCCTTGTTCGGTTGAACCTACTGGATCAAATCACAAGTCATGGCCAATAAATATTACACAGCGATGTACATAAAGAATAACTTGAAGTATCTCTTAGGACTAAATAAAGATACACAAACAGATATGAGAAAAGTGGAGGTCCTAATTGAATGCAAATCAGGATTTCGATTTGTCACTGGTGCAACTCATGTCTCTAATTACGGCTTAATTATTACCAGGTGTGCTTGTTCCAGAAATAGTGTGTACATGTAGGCTCTTTGTTAGGCCAGTATGTATGCTTCTATGACAATGCAAACGTCAGATAACTGGGCTTTGAACATCTTACTAACATAAAATACAGTGAGGGGGTAAGTTTCTATTTACATTTATTTTATTTTGGCTCGTGGAGAGCGAGTAGCTGTGATATTTAAGACGCAAACAAGGACTTTATGAAGATTATGGAGATACTAAATAGTGGATTTTAAAATGATTTAAATAAAAAGATAATAGAGCTGACAGAGAAAATCGCAAAATCACTGTTTTAAAACGCAACTTTTCTCCATCTCACCAATTGTTGACACCACCGTCCCCACAAAGTAAAACGCGCCGGTGAAGTCCCATCGAGGTCGGATTGTGTCCACGCGGATCCCCGCCACGTTCGCCTCCTCGTAGTTCCTCAGGAAGTTGTTTAGGTCTTTCTGACTCAGGTTGTACTTCTTGCTGAAATGCTCGAACCTCTGCTCCCAGCGCTCCTTCGCCTCTCGCTCCTTTGGCTGCTCCAGCGCGGAGAAGACTGCGGCCCCACAGAGGAGATAGATGATGATGAACAATGCCAGCAGCAGGAACCTTGCGTTATCCTCGTTTATTGGACCGGAGCCGCTCCTACATGCCATTATGTAGCTGTTGTCAGCGTGGCGCAGCTCATGTGAGGTGGCATGGTGTTTAGGAATAAAAACGCACCGTCCTCGGAATAAACAGGTGGTTTTTTTTACGATAGAAAAGTCCAGAGCAATAAGATTACATTCTTATATATCGAGTTGTCCCGAGGCGGTTGATGTGGCATTTTGCTGATGAGATTCTATGCAGCTGAGCCCAGGTCCAAAACGGTTCTCCTCCACTGTCAGCAATCTAAAGATTCACTGAGAGGAGGAGAGAGGCAAGCAGCAACCTGTGGATGCAGACTCGTCCTGTTTTACTCTCTGGTCCTGCCTCTCCAAAGGAGTCCCCACCCCTGAGCGCGAGTTTTACGCACCGCTGATTGACCACCAACATACAGAAGCATTTACAGCCTCTGTACATTTATCACTAAAAATACGTCTATTTTGCTAGAGCTACTACTATCCAGACTATTATCTAATTTCAGCCTGCATAATACAAATCGAAGGAATTGACCTGAGTCCAACTTTGGAGGTTTGATTTCGACAAAATAGAGCGCGTTTGCATAGGGAAATCAATAAGACTTGACCTTTCTCTTTCTTCTGATGAGGGATTCATGCTCCTGTCCGCGCTCACCCAGGGACATGTGAGCAAATGTCAGCACGGAACGGCGGTGCGAGATAAATTATTCACGATCACAGGGACAACAAAGAGCTATTTCTGTAAAATTGGGATTTATTTTTCAATAACTTTCCAGAACCATGGACAGAGCTGCAAGACTTTCAGGTCACACTTAGTTTGGGAAAGTTAGAGAGAAATTGACTGATTCGAAGATCGAAAACAAAAGACGTCTATTAACAACAGTTACAAGGTAGACAATGAGTTAATCCTAATTGTAATTTAAAAACAAGCCAAAACGTGCAGTTTTCCGAGCTGGAAAACTTCCATTGTTCTCAATTTGCAGCCGAAGGAGAGACGAATGCGCAGGGACCGTCTACAAAGTGCAATGCCGAAAAGACATTCCCAAACTTCCAGTCATACAATAAAGTGCTACCAAAATCACTTCACACATTAGTGGTCTTGGTTTTACCACATCAACAACTAAGGGGAAATTACAGTTTTTTTTTTATTTAGTTTTTCTTATAGAAAATATTCCATATGCCTATACCTGCATTTATCAATATCTTTCTGACTTTACCGAGCTTAGAAGTTGTATCGCAACTCCAGTCTTCAGTTTCAAGTTGCCAATTAAACTTTAAATATTGGGCAGCGACAGAAAAGGAAGTCTTATAGGGGATATCCGATTTATTTTGTTTTTTGTGTCAAAGCATTCAATTGTGTTCTATTGCTGTCGTGATGTGAAAATAATTCGTAGAAATATTGTAAAAAAATGAAGCGTTATTGCTAATCTTTTCACTGTAACGTGACAACAGATGAATGTAATATTTTACAGTTAACAATTATGTCTGATTTAAACACTTAAGACATTATCAAGGATTTTTTTAACTGAAACTGGAAGTCTATCAGGAATGACGTCGGAAGTGGAGAGTCACTTCTTGGGCTGTGTCTTGCAGCACTGTGTACACACCCCACAGATAATCATACCATGAAAAATATGTTTGATAAATGCAAGAAACCCTTATGTAATAATAGGCAACATCAGAGAAAGCCAACAATCTTCTTGATGCCTACTGTGTACATGACTCGCCCCCTGATTACAGGACTTAGTAGACCGGGCCAAATCCATTCCACACTGCCGAGTATCGATATTTTACTGGCAATTAGTTTGAGATTAGTGTTGATTGTTGTTTCTCATCTCAGAGCAACTGCTATTTATCTAAAGTGGTTGTTGAAAGCTATCAAAGACTAATTTTCTCTGGTTTCTCATGGTTGAACAGCACTGTCAATTCTGGTTTGTTAAGTCATAGGATTTCATGTTGTTGAGCTTGCTGTAGTCATAACATGCTATACTGTAGTATTCTATACCATACTTTAATATACAATAAATTACTACACTATACACCTAGAATAAACCTTACTACGCCTCTCTACCCTGTATTGTTACATACTATACTTTACTAGACTATACCATACTAAACTATACCATGCTGAACGACAGTATACCATATTATACTACAATATATTGTACTGTACTATACTATGCCGTATTTTACTATAATATACTAGGTTTTCTATAACGCTATACCACATTACCATACATTTTATTTTTCTATGCTATGCTATACTATTCCATACTATACTATACTATACGATGAAACGCTATACTGCACAAAACTATAGTATACTATACCATATACTCTAAACTATACAGTGTTTCCCCTAGGTTTACTGCTTTGGGGGGTACTCTTTTTACCCCAGTTACACGTTCCATTTGCCCTGTACGATGGGTACTGTAAGTGGGGGATGTTGGCTTATCAGGCACCCGCTAAAATCTAGCCTAGGGCAGCAAATTGGTCAGAACCGGCCCTGCCTCCTTAGGTGTCTTTCTTAAAATTTAAGCAGAATCCGATTTTTTTGGAAGTTTCTGCATCTCCCCCAAAAAATGGACAGTCGAACTGACCTACAGTCCCTCTCGATGTCAACCATACTAAACAGTGGCTTTACTAACTACCCGGATAGTGGTAAAAAAAAAAGAAAATACATGCCTATTAATAATACAAAATGATAGCTTAGTTGCAAATTAGCTATATGTATTTTGTTAATGCTTTTTTCCTGTAACTACAGCTTTTTTAAAGTATTAGTAAAGCTAAATGTATTCTGTCCTTGTTTCATAAAGCACTGGAGATTATTGGGCTGTAGTTTCTATTAATGATATAAATCCTAGTACAAAGATGGGTATTGAGTCAGGCTCCATTACATTTAAAAATGTTCCCTTTAATTCTGTATTCCCTTGAGAGAGGGGTTAGTTTGTTTCAATAGTAGTGCACTACTATTTCAATACACTTTGTTGAGTGAAAAGACTGAAAGCCCCACTCTTCTTCAGGCTGGTTAAAGTGAAATTTGTTTGACAAACCAGAATAAACACATTTATTTAGAAACACTGACATCATGAACAGAGTTCAGCATATGCATTCATATTATTGTTAAACATTCATGACTGTGCATATATGGCTGTGATTGTAAGTGATTAATTATGACTGGGCATTCACAAGCATGCGTGTGGGTGCGTACATATGCAATTGTCCTATTTATGCTCACACACAGATACATATATAATTCTGGATCTGGTTTGCATGCCGTAATTTCTTCCCAATAGCCAGTGGATTCTTTGTTTAAAGGTAACCTATTTTTCTGTGGGCAAACTTTCATTAATTATTAAAGAAGCCCTATAATGCTTTTTTGTGTTGACTCTCTCCTGTAGTGTGTTATATATAGGTTTTTGTGCATGTAAATGGTCTGCAAAGACTAAAATCCCTGTGTTCCCTCCAGAGGGAGTTTCTCTCCCACGCAGACTTGGCTAGCACTACAGCACATTGTTACATGATAGGCTAAGGAGCTTTTTGATCAAATCATGGAGACATGTCACAGTAAATGTATGAAATACAGATGTGAAGCTGAAAATTGGCTTACTATAATAAGGAAAATGCACATTTAATTTAAATATTTCTCTTATATACATTGTTGAAAGAAAAAGTAATCAAGTTATTTATCTTTGTGAGAAGCTGTATTGTGCTCATTTTGCAAAACTCACTATGTTTTCCATGCAAGCAATGGATTTATATATTTGCCAAGAAAGCCACACTTTTACAGCTGACCTTGGTGAACTTTTGTACCAAATAATGTCCTTCTGCAAGGAAAACCACATCTGACAGCATATGATTATAAAAGTATATCAGAATGAAAACAGCATGAAGAGAGCTACTTAACTCATTAGTCACTATAGACTGTATATAGTAATCACCCTCACAGCTCTCCTAATATACACATTAAAGCAGAGGATGAAATGAACTTGTATTTACTATAGGATATTGTTGAACAGTTGAACAAAAACGTTGCCACTGAAGGAGACATCAATGAAAGATAAATTCCCTAAATTCTGGTCTTAGTTACACATTTTGTCAGAAAATGAGACACGTCAGTCTATTGACATCAAACCAAATATGATGAATAAGATGCTCAAAAAGCTTTACATCGGGAAAACAAATATAAGGTCTTTCATAACTTTCCTTATACCATATACAGCTATTATATATCAAAAATATAACAAGAACACAGTGTTTGACACGTTCTTGGTGGGAAAATGTGAATTTATAGAGGATGCTGAAGCATGTAATTACTTTTTGTAATTTACTGTTGTTTTTTTCTGGAAAGTACGGTCTGTTTCCATGGAAATACATCGGGAATGTTCAAATAAGGGTTATTCATGAGCTGAGTGTTGAGACATTTAACCGCAGAAGCAGACCTGATAACGGTCTTCTTATATACAATCATGGGACTTTTGCTTTCTGATGTGAACACAAGGTTGCAGCTTTACAACTGACAACAATCTCCCCAATACCCTGTAGCCAAGGTCGCAGCCATTTGCCATCAGCCTCTACATCCATAAGTGGCCACTTCACCTTACTTTATAAGCAGCGTCATGAGGCGAGGACTCTAATGATTTGCACACCAACACATGTACACATGCCCTTAACAAATGGGAAATGCTTAGAATCATGGTTGAGGGCTTTTTTAAACACTTAGCTTAAAACACATTAGGAACATCCTTTTTTATGCTTGTTTATATTATTTATTTTTGTTTTATTCATTGCTATTGGTGAGAGAGGCACAGACAAATAAATAAATAATGTATAATAAAGAATATATTAGACAGAACACAACTAACAAAACCAACCAAATATAAGATGATAGAAACATATAGCTTTTTTCCAATAAATGTGCAACCATGTTATTAAGGGAGGTTATGTAGGGCATATTTCTGATAAAAAGGAAGAGAGGAAACAGTACAAAAAAACGCACATCATTATTTTAATATATTTTTTATTTTCAGCTATTTTCATTTTATTCCATTAATTTATTTAATATAATTTAATGTAATGTATTATTACTAATATTCATATTATTATTATAAAAGCAGGTTGGCTACTCTGATCCCCATAGAAACAATATGAGCAGCTGGACTTTCTTGATCAGTGCACATTAAACGATAACACCTCAGTTTATCATGTGAGCACACCAATTTAAATTGTTTCACCTTTCTCTTGTTTGCTTACCAATCTCAGCATGAGTCTGATGTTAAAAAGTGGTGGACGAGGGTGTTCCAGATGCTGGTCTGATCATTCGATAAGCACTTTTGCTTGAGCGTTTCTTTTTGTAATCTTCGACTAAAGGGTTTGCTGCTCCGGTCTGGTTCCCACTGTGGAGAATTTTAAAAAGGATTTTATGGCTTTTTTTGCATGCTAAACCTGCACAAATGAAACGAAAAGAAACAAGCCCCAGCTAAGTGAGGGATACTCCACTCACCGCACTGCCAAGCAATTGACATCTTTGCTCTTATGTGCTGTTTGCATGTTTTTAAATGAGGCAATGTGCATAATAAAATGCCCCTTTCTATGCAAATTAGCCTCATGTTATACAGTCAATTTGACCAAGTTCAGCGCTGATAGCCACATACAGCTAGAGTGAAACTATGAATGGCTTCAGACGATGTGGTTTCTGAAGTACATTTATATGGGGCCTCACACCAACACTTAGTTATTAAATCCCAAGTTTCTCTCTTTCACCCTCGAATTCCTTGCTTGATGTTTTAAGGAATCACTGTGCATTAGTTGAGTCAGAACATATACCTGGCGATCTGAAAAAACTGAATTTATTTTGCTCTCTGTTGTTCTGCCTACTGTGTCCATGGCCACATAGGCAACATTCAACATGAATAATTGCAATAAGACTCCAAAAAGGGCAAATTGCACTCAGCTGCAGAACTTTGCGGGAGGATGTTTGCTGTCATACTGTTTACTATATTTTTGCCAAATCTTTTGTGATTAGGAGCTTGAGAGGGGGCAAGTGGTGTTCGCAATTGATCTGAAATTCATGGAGCCATCATCCGGATGCAATTCATTCTTGGTGTATTTGTCCGAATATCTTGTATAAGTTTTCCTTCTTAGATCATGCCCTCTTTATCGTCTCTTTTTGGATAATACACAAGTTCCTCACATATTTCCATTATAACTACTGTATATACATCAAAATGCCGAAAAAGATGACACTTCATTTTTTCGTGGAACTTGGCCTTTGTTTAGCCAAATGCCCCATGGCTGTAGTTATTGGTAATTCTTTTGTATTGGATGGATTACCAAGATATTTGGTGCAAACAATGAATCCCCCCAAAAGACAAAAGCTACTTTGATTTGGTGATCTCTTGAATATCGTTATGATGCCTCCATGAGTGTAACCGTCATCTGGGCCCAGGAGTTCAAAACTTTTAATCTCAATCAGATCCGATCAGATTTTGAAATCCCATTTTTTGTGATCCAGGATCAGACAAATCGGCCAGATTTTGTCCCTGGAGTTCAAAGCAATTCAGGATAGGATCAGCCTGATCCAGATTACGATTTTTCAAGATGACTAGATCCTGAATATCAGTGCTTTAATCCTACCGATCGCCATCTAGTGGACATGAAAAATGATACAAGGAAGACAAGAGACCACATTGCAGATCTATTGTCCGCAATTACTTTTGAAAGGTGATGACAGATGATGGTTTTTTTTTTAATCTAAATTACATTTGTGATTGACAATCTTTGTTGTGATACTTTTATGAGCATAAACATTTATGTCATCAACATTTGGTTGAAAACAAAATAGGCCAACACAAACGTGACCAAAAAATGAAAAATAAAATTGATTTGCCATGAAGGCTAAAAATTGTGTATTATTTCAGTTAACAAACTTTGCCATCTTATTTATATTGAAACATATTTTTAAATAAATGGTACAGTACATTTTGCTCTGGTAATCCACTGGAAATCCACCCCTCTGGTGGGATCAGGATAATCCAGTTTTTTGGGATCAAACTGATCCCAATCCTGTGTTGTCGGTTTGAACTACCCGTTTTGAAGATTTGATCCAGATTAAAGCTTGGATTGGATTTCCTGATCTGGTCGGATATCAAAGTGATCCTAATCCTGTTTTTTGGTTTTGAACTCCCCAAAATCCAAATCTGATCTGATCAGATAGGGATTAAAAGTTTTGAACTCCTGGGCCCAGGTGAAAATAAGCAGACCTAATGACTGTTGTAATGTGGCTGTTGAAATTCAGGTCCATCAGTACACCTAGATTTCTGGCTTTATTAGTGGTTTTGTAGTCTGCCGACTGAAGCTCTGCGATTACTTTTAATCTGTCCTTCTTTGCTCCAAAAACAATGATCTCTGTTTTTTGTTTGTTCAGTTGGAGAAAGTTCTGAGTCATCCAGTCATTGATGTGCTCAATGCACTTGCTCAGTGCTCTAATCGGAGAATAGTCTCCTGGTGTGATTTTAAAATAGTGCATTGAGCACATCAATGACTGGATGACTCAGAACTTTCTCCAACTGANCCGGGCTTAAATTGTGTATTTATAGAATGATCACACCGGTGTGACAGTACTCTTCAAAGGGTTCACGAAATATGACTACTACTCTTACTGTTTAACATGTTGGGTTACTTAATGTTACTTCATGTTAAGGCTAATACAAATGACAAGGCTGTAATGCTAACTAACGTGTTAGCTACTAGCTCGGTAGCTAACTTGATCCAGCCACTCCTGGTCCTTTCATCAGACGGGAAGCGAAAGAACGAGCAAGACCCATTGCTGGTATGATAACAACCTGGTACTAAGCACACAGGCATCTTGTTAAAGTTATCTTATCTTAGCCAGCGCCATATAGATAGGTTATATCTAATCTGATTTTAGCTATCTCTTAGTGGAGGAAAACATTTATGACATCACTTACGTGACTCTGGGATTTGTAGTCTTTCTAGTTGCGTATTGTTCATAGTTTTATATTTCAACAGTTTTACGACAAACTGTGACTTTTTTGACATGGAAATTATTTTTTAAGATTGAAAAACATCATATTTGTAATTCATGGCACAATTCAAACGGGATCGAAAGATAAGTTTTCTCTCTTCATTGACTTCAATGTATAATTTTTCGTGACTTCGCCACTCTATATCATTCTAGTTTCATCATCACCAGGGCCCAGGAGTTCAAAATTTTTAATCCTTATCTGATCAGATCAGATTTGGATTTTGGGGAGTTCAAAACCAAAAAACAGGATTAGGATCACTTTGATATCCGACCAGATCAGGAAATCCAATCCAAGCTTTAATCTGGATCAAATCTTCAAAACGGGTATTTCAAACCGACAACACAGGATTGGGATCAGTTTGATCCCAAAAAACTGGATTATCCTGATCCCACCATAGGGGTGGATTTCCAGTGGATTACCAGAGCAAAATGTACTGTACCATTTATTTAAAAATATGTTTCAATATAAATAAGATGGCAAAGTTTGTTAACTGAAATAATACACCATTTTTAGCCTTCATGGCAAATCAATTTTATTTTTCATTTTTGGTTCACGTTTGTGGCGGCCTACTTTATTTTTCAACCAAAATGTTTGATGACATAAATGTTTATGCTCATGAAGGTATCACAACAAAGATTGTCAATCACAAATGTAATTTAGATTAAAGAAAAAATACCTTCAACAAAAAAAAGTCCATCTGTCATCACCTTTCAAAAGTAATTGCGGACAATACTGTAGATGTCTGCAATGTGGTCTCTTGTCTTCCATGTATTATTTTTCATATCCACTAGATGGCGATCGGTAGGATTAAAGCACTGATATTCAGGATCTAGTCATCTTGAAAAGTCGTAATCTGGATCAGGCTGATCCTATCCTGAATTGCTTTGAACTCCAGGGACAAAATCTTGCCGACTTGTCTGATCCTGGATCACAAAAATGGATTTCAAAATCTGATACGGATACTGATTGAGATTAAAAGTTTTGAACTCCTGGACCCAGGGGTTTCCTCTTAATCAATAAGAAATTAGACTGAGGGATATTTAAACGTTCTTACTCTATTTATTCTCTCTCTGCTTTGATTGTAGTCTTTGCTGAGCGAATCGATCTACTAACAAACAGGGTTGATGCCAAAGTGTCTTTATTTNATAAAATTGATTTGCCATGAAGG
The DNA here is from genome assembly GCF_000735185.1 of Notothenia coriiceps. NCBI lineage: Eukaryota > Metazoa > Chordata > Actinopteri > Perciformes > Nototheniidae > Notothenia > Notothenia coriiceps. The sequence goes on from NW_011356755.1 coordinate 87,908, forward strand.
CTAAAAATTGTGTATTATTTCAGTTAACAAACTTTGCCATCTTATTTATATTGAAACATATTTTTAAATAAATGGTACAGTACATTTTGCTCTGGTAATCCACTGGAAATCCACCCCTCTGGTGGGATCAGGATAATCCAGTTTTTTGGGATCAAACTGATCCCAATCCTGTGTTGTCGGTTTGAACTACCCGTTTTGAAGATTTGATCCAGATTAAAGCTTGGATTGGATTTCCTGATCTGGTCGGATATCAAAGTGATCCTAATCCTGTTTTTTGGTTTTGAACTCCCCAAAATCCAAATCTGATCTGATCAGATAGGGATTAAAAAATTTGAACTCCTGGGCCAAGGTCATTTTTTTCCATCCTATCCCACTCCATCTTTAGTGCACAAATGTCAGCATGCTAACATGATATAAATTGACGCCATTTTGATTAAGTATATATCCTCTCAGAGCCGCTTGCATGGCTTTATTGCATGTTTACCAAATATTTCTGTCCTGCCTCTAACAAACATACAAACCAAAGCTTTCACCTTCACCATGTTCAAAGCTTCAATTGCTTTTAGAGAACCCCATTCAACAATTTTCACTACAAATCATTTATTCATACAGTGCTCGGGAAAAAAAAGCAATCTTCTTTTTTGAATTATGAAATTGTATTTTTCCTCTTTACAAACTAAACACAGTGTTTACAATATTTTCAGCTATGAACACTTGAACAATACCACTATCCAATTTTAGCTACACTTTATTGTTTCTATGTCCAGCACCACCGGTAGCCTATATGGAACTGCAAACCAATTGAAAACAGAAATCCAGTTCAACCAAATCACACGATTTGAATTGAGCACATGCGCAGCGATTATCTCTCTTTCTTTCTTTTAGGGAGACATCTCTCCACTGAGCATGGAGTTACCATAGTAACTGGAAAGTAGGTTATTAAGTACTGTATATAAACAACAGTAAATTGCACAGAAGCTTACAGTGCGTATTCTTGGACTGTGAATAAGAACAAGATGTTCCAGAGAACGATATTGAAAATCATAAATATTATTTATCAGGAGGCGAAGCTTTGTCTCTCTATCTAATTCTCTTTCTCATTATCATTCAATGGGATTTTCCCACAATGCATCACCTTAAATACACTGCACTCTATTCTACAGGTTATGAAACACGACTTGACCTGTTACTGGTTTAGGGTTACTGCAACAACAGGTAGGGTATGAAGTAAGAAAGTATTGTGAAACATTGTTTTGGAGTTTTCATGTTTTTTTTCTAATACAAAAGTCGAATGAAGACTGAATTACCCTAAGGCCTCAATTATTTTAGCTAGAAATGAATGCTTTTCCCTTATTAATAACACATTCATCAGTAGTTTACTCAAGTTTCCATTACACACAAAAATCATATAAAGAAATCCTGAAAAAGTATTGATTTAAGAAGAAACGTTTTGTTGACCACATTAATTAAAAGGCTAAAGCTGGAGGTGTGAGAACATTTTTCCCCTTTAGCTAATTGCCGTGGCTTCAGGGAATGACTTACGTTTTTTTCCAAGCACACTCTCTTCCAGTTTCTTCTTCTCTCAGGTGACTATGTTTTAAGGGACTCGGGCCTTGCTACGCTGGGTTGGAGTCTAAGCAGAAGACTTTCTCTTAGCACATACGTGGTTCAGTTCATGTTGTTACATGTGTGCCTTTGATGCCCAGAGCTTTTTTTGTGCCTTTTTTTGAAAACACAGTGGGTTAGCAGCGTGGCACTTTGACTGTCCAAAGCCAGTACAGAATCCGCAGCCTCTTACGTCCATTGTAATTGGACGGGAAGGGATAATGAGCTTACGCCATTTGAGGGAGAGCGAACAGCTGCGGAAACTGAAGAGCTGTAATAACAAAATTAATTGGAATACCTGCCCTTTATTCTGGCTCTATACCATCACCGATGTCAAAGAAAGCATTCGTACTCCCTGTGTAGTCGATGACAGTTGATTTGTGGTCGGCCATCCTAACTGATGGGACTTTCCCACCTCTGCTGGAGGGTTCACTTTTTCTTATTGGAAATTCTGAAGCCCAGATACTGATCTGATCCTTATATTGAGCTGCACCCCAAATAGGACCTATGATGATGATGTTAATACAAATGTTGCTTGGTCCAACACTTTAGTTCCAGACTGAAATAGCTCAACAACTTGGATGGATTGCGGTTAAATCTTCCACAGGATGAATCCTTTAGACTTGTGTTCTCTTGACTGAGACCTTCAGACCTTCAGACTTTAGATCTCTTGACTTTGAGTGTTTGAGTCAATATTAGCATGCTAACATGCTCAACTCTAATAGTGAGGTAAGGAAATAATAAACCTGTCCAGCATGGTCCCCTGCTGATGTTAGCAGTTAATTACACAGTAGAGAAAACTAGACTCTGCCGAGGCCTTATCCCACAATGTTCTAGAAAAATGATTAAAAAAACGTGTGTTAAATGTCATCTAATTTGAGTTCATTGCACATTTGTATGGGTTCTATGCTACTCCCTTTCACCATTTTAATGATGGATCAGTAGCTCCGAAGTAATGCTGCTGATAAACAAACCAACTCATAAATCACAAATGTTTCTTTTTCTAATTGTGTTAGCCAATAATTGTGTTTGTTGTCTGATTCATAAATTATCTGTACTAAGAAAAAGAACCCCATAACATACTTAGCGGAGGTAATGAAAGATGTACTGTATTGAATATAATGAGAGCACAATATTACCTGACCACTTTAAATTCACCGCTAGTTCAAAGCACTTTCTCACATGGAAATCCGTTGGCAAAGATCGCCATAGCAGAAAACTCATTGGGTCCTTTCTAAATGTCAGGAACAGCTCCGAAGAAGAAACAACTCTTCTTCTGTCAAACACTCCACAGATTTTTCACACTTCAGATTTAAGAACCCTGCTCTTTTTTAATGTTTTTCAATATCTTCTCCAGAATGAGTTCTAAAATGACTCCTGCAGCCAGGTTTAATCATGTATGCCTCAGGAATTTTACAGTAATATGCTCCTGAATTAACACATCTGAAATATGCTATCAACATGGGACAATTTTAATGACAAGTTTGCCCTGTAACATTTAGAGAATTGCACAACTCATGCTGATCAGTGAGAATATAATGATGCCATTATTTTGTGCAAATCCATCAGTCAGTGATTGCTGCAGTGGGGGTAAGCCTGCACAAACTGTAAGATGTCTAACGTTCCTATTTAGAGCACATTTCAGTATTGTTGTGTATTATGCAATATTCATGCTTCAGGTTGGTTAAGTTTGTTAACACAAGCAATTTAAAAACCCTGCCATAATCTTTAGAATCAGTTTTCCTCATGCCTTTTTGGATTAATGTAAATTGATTGATTACTAATGGATTATGTGGCCTCGCAGTTACACAAATTCTGGATTGGTTTGTTGACAAACAGCACCTTTCTTACTGCAAACTGAAATCAAATCTTTTTTTTCGGTTGTTGATGTAGCAAAATAGATTAAAAAGTATGGCTAAAACACAGATTTATAGCTAACGTTCACCTGTGCTAAAGCTTCACTTTCTGAAACACTTTATGTTCCTCCCCTCTCTGTGAGAGCACGCTATCGTCTTCTCACACATGTTTCTGATGTGGCAGGTCTTACAGAGAGGGACAGTTATTTCCACTTGGGACTGCCCTTTCTTTCAGGATGGCATCTCTCTATTATACAACCTTGTACATTCAGACGTTAGTGTTATATGAATGAAATAGCTACATTCTGAGTCTATTCAAGTGACCTGGTCACACTAATAATCGATGTGGGGACTGGGAGTTGTTGCTTTTAATCACAAGTGTGTCCTAGAAAAGAGTACACTTACATATTGCCATTTGGCCATTTATCCAGCCTTGGTGCGACTATCAAACGTATAATTAATTATAAAAGACCACACACTGTGTCTTTGCCCTCAGTGTCAATGTCATGGTGAGCCAGACTGGTTGCTATGGCTTTTTCCACTGGCTGGCCCTTTGATGTGTCATATCAGCTCTTCCCGCCCATGATGTAACACTCTATCATCTTTGGTTATTCAATCCAAGGACACAAATCCCTGAGTCTTTCATTCATTCATGGCACCCTACTGGAGTCCAACTAATTATTTGGTAAAGATGCTAGCATTTCAATCAATTATCATTGTAATTGTCTCTCAAAGGAAAAATCACACAAGTGTGTGAGTCGGTCATTAGAAGCTGCTGATGACAAGTCTTATCATAATCGTACCTAATGAAGTGATAATTTCTAGTTTTTGTTAGAGAAAGATCATAAAATAGAGTTTGCTGATGACTTATACAGCAAGATCTTTTTAGCCATTGGGGGCTCGCCCGGGATGTTGAAATAAAATAATTTGAGTAATTGATTTGTTTTGGGTTTGTCTCCGGTGGCCCATGTGGTGTATAGTGAAGTTAGATGTATAGTGTTGTCAACATCATTTAGTTGTCAACATCTTCCTCAGTTTAGACAGGAATGTGTTCAACTGGGCTTTATCAGTCCTTCCTGCGGGCTTTAAATGTTTTGCTTATCTTTGTTTTTGGAGTACCACTGGGCGAGGATTAAGTTACATTTCAGCGTTTGAGGGCATGGCCACTGATGTGTGCTTATCAAGTCGCCCTAGCCAGGTAGGTTTAGTTTGCAGTAAGGCAGGATATTGGGACTTTGTTTGTGTGATAAGAAGCTCATAATCTAGACTGGTATGCTAAGGCAGTGGCGTTAGTGTTGCAAACTTGTTTGACTGTTGTATGTTTTGAGTATGGCCTCCTCTAAATTAGATACCCTAGGTTAGGGGTTCCCAAAGTGGGGGTCGCGAGACCCCGAGTGGGGGTCGCGAGATGATTACAAAATAAAAATGGAAAATGTATTAAAAAAAATTAATATATATATATATTTTTTAATTATTATTAATAATAACGAGGCTCCCCCTTTGACAATCCACTAGCGCAGTGTTTCTCAATTTTTTTCATACAAAGAACCACTTAACCAATAAAAAACACCTCCCTTTTGCTGAGTATCTGCCGGTAGAGCAGACAGCCTTCTCTTCACAGAGCTCCCTTCTTGCATGCGCTCCAAAGGGGGCGTGGCCAGCAGCAGCTCGGGTTACATTTGAAGCTATGGATCCAGAATCAGCACTTTTGTAACAGGGCTGAAATAGAGGGGTATGAGGCAGGGCTACAATGGGTGATCTGTTTGGTATTTTGAGCAAAAGACTTAAGAGACATATTTTTGTATAGATATGGCCCTATAATATATTGTTCAAATATATAATAGGTGAGCTTTAAAGTGCGGCTAGCTCGTCTCCAGTGGGTAAAGGAGGAGCATGAGCGAAAGTTCCAGCTCGGGAGGGAGCTTCAATTCAAAAGTGGGTGGCGGAGAACTGGATGTGTCAGCTAGAACTGCAGACAAGTTCAGTTTATACCTTTTTACACAATTATAGCTGGTTATGCTGCCACATTTGTCGAGATTAAAAAGCATTTCTCTAGTTCAAGTACTACTTTGGTGCTTATTAGTTTATTGCTGCTGCTTTGCACTGTCCACAAAATGTGTGGACAATACATTTACACTGCAGGTTAGTTTTAAGGCTCAGGAGGTTTTCTCATCTCTTCCTGTGCAAGAGACTCTTAATTATGTCAAGGTTACAGACGCTATTCTAAGATTGCATAAGTAAGTGCCAGAAGCCTGTAGACAGTGTTTTTGATGTCTTGAGAAAACATAAGGTAAGGTTAATGTGGATGTTGCCAGAGAGCAAAGAATACTTTTAGATAGATAGTGTACGGCATATAAGGCAATGACATAGCCTCAATGTGTGAACTGATTATTCTCTAAGAATTTTAAAACTGTAAGCCAGAGGGTACTGTGGTTTATTTAAACAACTAAAAAGAAACCACCCTGCAGCAGGCCGCCACTCTTGAGTTTCAGGGTTTTTGCTCAGCGTGATTCCTTTTGTCATTGTGTCATTCCTCTGTTGCGTTGTACAACTTAGAGCTTGTGTTTCTTTTTTCTGGATCCTGGCTGCTGAGTGTGTAGCTGTGAAGCAGAAGGTGGCAGCTTTAAAGCAGCCCAAAGGAAAGGCAAGCAACCAGTTATAGTGCCGCAAGATTGTTGTGGCTCAAAGTCTGCCCACTGGTGATATTACTCTCTATTAAGCTGTATTTGATGACCTGCGTCAAAGCCATTGCAATGTGTGTTCAGTCTTAAAACCAGAGCTCAGACTAGTTAGTGAGTTTTAAACGTTCCATCTGACCCATTTCTCTACTTCTGCCTTAATTGAAAAGTAGTTGCAGCCTGTTGGTGAGTTGATGATCTGCAGCCCTAAACAGCTAAAAGTGTGGCAGACCTTTCCAGCCCACCTGTGAAACTTCTCAGCATTTTCTGTCCCATGTCTAGACCTTCTGCGCAGGATACAATGTGTGTTTTGGTGACACTCATGGGGTGCGCCCCAATGTTATACTGTGTTCAGGTGATGTATTTTTGTCAAAGCATGGTTCGATCGGAGGGTATGTTATGTGCAGTATTGTTTGTGTATCTCTCCTCTCTCCCCTCCTTCAGTTGATTGTCTCCCCCATCACCCTCCCAAGTGCATGAAACCCTGATCAGGGCAGTGTTAATTTTGGCAGCTATTTTTAATTTAGTCTTAGTCTTTAGACGAAAATGGTTATTAGTTTTAATCACATTTTAGTCATTTTTATCCTTCATAGTTTTAGTCAACGAAACCTCAAAACGTTTTAGTCCAGTTTTAGTCGATGAAAAATCATTACATTTTAGTCAACTTTTAGTCAAAATGTTTTCTCTCTTCAAATTAATTCAAATACAGGTATCTGAAATCGGAATCAATGGGACAGCATCAAGTGTTGAAATTTGCAAAGCAACATTTCACTCTCTTAACACTTTACTTGTGTACTTTAACGGTGTTCTTATAGGTCCTTTTTGTTATTTTTTAAAGGGAAAAACTAAACAAATTGTTAACCGAATTAACATTGCTTTATTCAAATGTGAAATAAATCAAAAATATGTAATTATGTTATTATATTGTACTGTACTTGAGTAAAATGTTGAGGTACTTGTACTTTACTGGAGTATTTAAATCTTTTGCTACTTAGTATTTCTACTCCAGTTTAGAGGTAAATGGTGTACTTTTACTCCACTACGTTTATTGAATTAGGTACTTTACAGATCTGGATGAATGATGAGAAATATAATCAACTCTTAAATCAGACTTGAGTTCCACCTGGAGTAAATTCACAAGCTACCCTGCAGTATACAAAGTCATTCAAACTAACTGCAATTTACCAGCTTTGAGAACACTTTAATGATCAATCATTATAAAACATATCATATATATTATTCTGAAATGGACCAATCTGCACCATAACTACTTTTGGTACTTTACCTATATTTTGATGCTAATACTTGTCTACTTTTACCTTAGTAACATTTTGAATGCAGTACTTTTACTGTAACAGAGTATTCCTACAATCTGGTACTTTTGTACTTAAGGACAAGATCTGATAGCCTACTTCTCCCACCTGATGTGATAACATTGGTCGTAATTGGGGCAACAGAGCTACGAGTTAAGGAAGTCGAAAATTATGCATTTCTCCGACTGAATATGACACCTTTTGGCCAGCTGTTTGGACAGACTGCTTGTGTCAACGCGCTTACGCAAAAACACTAATGGCAAACAAGCTTTGTCCACATCGAGTCTTGTAGAGTGTCTCTAAAGGCCCGGACACACCGGGCTGATTTCGGCCGTCGATAGATGTCTGGCCGTCGATGAGCGTCCTGTCACCCTACTCAGATTGGTGTGTCCAGCACAGTCGTTTCTTTTCGGCCGTGCCGACACCTTCCACTCCCGATTCAACATGTTGAAAACAACATGTCAAAGTAAATCACTCTGATTGGCTGTTCAGCTTAGCGAATCAGTGCATGAGAAGCGAAACGGAAGTGAAGAAGGCACACACACGGCTATTATTTTTCATTTTCCAGTACCGCACTAAACATGTTTTCGATTATAATTCGTGAAACAGTCTGTGATGGACGAGAGTGAAAATGGAATGCACGCTATTTGTTGTTTGTATATCACGCAGTCTGTCTTCCGGTTGCCTCTTTTGAATTAAGAATACACACTACCGCCGCTTGCTGGTAAGGAGAGTTATTGCCACTCATGCATGCGCAGTACGTGCTACTTGGCCATAGGCTGAAGTCTTTGCGGTGTATTCCAGTGCAACTTTTTGGCCAAGACGCAGGAGACGTGAGGCGACACAACAATCAGGGATGAAATTTCGAGGATGCACATCTGTATCCTCCGCGGTCTTAAAATCCCCACAATGCTTTGCGCACGGACCAATTTCCAAAATCTTTGGCGGAAAATGGCAGTACACATTTAAATGTAAGTATGTTCAGTGGCGTAGGAAATTACATTACATTACATATCTGGAGTGAAGAGAGCGGAAATATTGATATTGCAAGTTAGAAACGTAAGACCCATTTTGACAGACAAGACGGACAGTTGGGGGGAAATACCCTGCATTATGAATGTCCGATAGTCCACCATTAATACCTTAGTCTCGTCAACGAAAACGAAATATACATTTTGTCATAGCTTGTATTATCAAGAATCTATTTTTAGCTCGTCATCGTCTCGTCTTGTAAAAAATTTCATCATAGTTTTCGTTGACGAAATTAACACTCGATCAGGGCCTGCATTAAGGGCTGATGAAAGCGGCAGCAGCTGTCTCATCTGTCCGCTGAGACGCCCGCCTCTGTGCACCGTAAATCTGTGTTACAGCCTCAATAGTGTTAGGGGGATGTGCCCCATTAATAAGTTTTTGACTTGTTGTTCTTCTTTGTTGTTATATCGCTTTCTGTTTTCAAGGACGTTGTCCGGTCTTACTTTTTTTCCCAGGATATATAATCTATTAAGCAAATAGCTCTTTAAACAGTTGCCACAGGTGATTATGTACTTGTGTGTTACATGCACTGACACATTTTGGACAGACTTCGAACCACTTACTTGCGACTTGTGAAAATATGACATGGTCCCACCTAAGCTTTTAATACACTAAGTGCGAGTAAAGGTACGGAATTTGATAATGGGTATGTATTTAATCAGACCTTTAATACATGGTGTAGGCATTAAGACATATTACAGTGTGTTATTGCAAGCTATACCGTAGCACTGAAACAGAAAACCTGTCACATCTATGCATTTTAAAATAGTACATTCTATTACTTTGCCTGGCCGCATTCTAGTGCAAATTATGTATTAATCACACAGCTGCTTGAAATTGCCTCAAAATACATTTCCCCGAATGATAAACAGCTAATTAAATGCTAAGAAATCAATAACAGCAGCAAGGCGTATCATAAACTTGCACACACTAACTTACCAACCGAGCACCTTCCTCATTATCTCCACCGCATCCAGCTGGAGTGGAAGCAATCCATGTTCCCTCTGTGATTGTGCTGTCACTGCAACAGCTGTAAATTACCACCTCTCCCTTCCTCATCTACTCGCACAGCAGTTAGCCACCAGCATGGAGCTTTAATAACCTTCTCAGAGACCTGGGGATCTATTGAATAGATATTGCAAAAGGCAAGAGAGCTCCCAAGCTTTGAACTCGGGACAGTGTCTGCATTGCTCCTTCTTTCCTCGCGTCTCCTCTGTTTAACAGCTATGTTTGTATTGTGCGCAATGGAAATTAACCAACCATAGCATTTTTAGACAGTTGTAACTCCTTTTCATGTACAAACAGTAACTCATTGAGGTTCAGACATCACAGTTAAGTGTATTGTCTTTAGAGAGTGAAATAACAAAAGTGCAAGCAATTAGAAAGCCTTTCATAAACCGTGGAAGCACAGGGAACAGTTAACCTGGCTGTGTCCAAAGTTTTCAAAAATGTGCCTAATAAGACATTAAATCTAGGTTTTTCCATCTTGTACACAAACAGTGATGTAATGTCTGGCAACCAGCAGAGACAAGGCGGAATGTGTTTACAGATGAAAAACAAGATGTGAAATGTTAATTACTAAGCTTTAGAGACACTGATATGGCAGATTACTATTATCATTATTGTTTACTTTGGACTGAGCCAGGCTAAATGCTTCATCTTGTTTCTAGTCTTTCTGTGAAAATGAGCTGTTTTCATCCTGACTGTATCTTCATATGATGTTATCCCATTTGAAAGCAGTATTGATCTTTCCAGCAAGAAAGCAGATAAGCATATTGCCCAATATGTCAATGCTTTAAAAACTGAAAAAAATATGTTTAACTATCGTTTATCTGTATGAAAGTATTTTTAAATGTTAAATACAGAAGCTTTGTGTCTTTTTCAGGATAACAAAGGTGATTTAATTAATTATTACATTAGTTAAAAATAGCATAGGTGTACCTATATACAGTAAATCGTATTCCAAATACACTACTTAAATAACTATAGTGAACTTATTACAACTTTGGCGGCCGTAGCTTTGTCTTGAGGGACCTGATGGTTGTTGGTTTCAATTCACCGATTGTACTAAGTACAGAGTGTGGACTGGTACCTTTAGAGCAGGGGTCGGCAACCCCTGGCACGCGTGCCAGCATTGGCACGCGGCACCGTAACCAGTGGCACACTAGGAATAAGTGGAATAAGTGTGCAAAAATATTTAAATTGTATTTTTGGATCCTGAACGAGACCGCCGCCAGAGTGCGTCTCCCCGTTACCTGCAGAAGGAAGCCATGCACGCAACGCAGCCCCGCTCTCTTTATCTCCAGGTGACATTCTGCCGCTTTCCTCCGTGGTGCAGTGCTGATCGTTTCACTACGGAGGAAAGCACTTCACAAATTGCAGTACCCATAAGGAGCTGTACAAATGCCGCAGTTTTTGCGTGGCTGTGTATTTAGTTGAAAGCCCAGTGGCGATCTGCTCATCTCTCATCGACATAATATGCTACAAAGGGGCGGAATGGCCATCTGTGTGTTGAACTTTCCTGTCGGCTCCCAGACCGTAGTCGAGGAGGGCAGAAGCAACAAGCTTCAGGTTCAATAACCCACTATAGAGAGAGGCGAGCTCTTCTTGGGAGGCCGTTGCATTTATTTAGCTGTTCTTCTGTTTCACAAAATACATCACAGACCTCTGTTTTTCTGCTTCCTCGTTTCACTTCCAGAAACATACACACGTTCTCTCCATAGGTTCTCTCACTGTCGCTCTACCATCCACAAACACACATGCACAAGCCACACCCCTCTCTCTCTCTCTCTCTCTCTTAAAGGGACAGCGATCTCATCTCACTCTGCATGACCCTAATATCATAGCATGTGTGCTCTGGAGAATCAAAGAAGAACGGACGATCGTCCTTATTATTATGCCGTATAAACCAATTATGTAAATGTGTTTTTTAAATTCGGCAACATGCGAGTTGCGCTGACAGGTCCACACACTGCTTCCCCGCAGCGAGGCTCCCCCGCCCTCCTGCTGATAGTTGTCGAGCGTCAAGCGTCAAGCTCGTCAAGATTGTATAGATGAAAACCAAAGAAAAAGCTCCATCAATGAGCAAAAATATGCTGAAAAGCTTTGTTGAGCAGGAGAGGAATGCAGGGTCACGCTTACAATTTTCTCTGGATTTGTTACTATGTGCCACCCCTCGCACAAAATAACATCATCATCATTTCATCCATTGTGAATATAAAAAGCAGATTTTAAATATGAGCTTATCCGAAATGGAAATGTTCCACCAGGTGGGAGCTGGGTAATCTCACACTGAAGGACTTTTGAGCCTGCTCTGCATTCTCTGAAATTAGTGCATAAATTGCTAGCAAATAAGCAAGGGTGCAACTACTGAAAACGGGCTGTGGCACAATGGTATCTAGTGTCTTTCCAATGTTGTATACAGTATGATTAGTGCTTCTGATTTTATAGCATAGTGGTACCAATGGTCCTCTTCTCCTTCACAACCACTTACATTTGATTTATGAGAGAAGTGTTTATCCAGCCATATCGGACGGCTAGTAGATGTGCAGTCATTAGCAAGATTCTGAACTCCCCAATGCAACTTGAATACGTACAAATAACACTGGACAAGCACATACAAACACAATGGATACAATGCCATCAGTTCTCACGTGATAAGTAAAACGTCTAATTGGGGTCAGATAGTTTCTGAGTGCCTAGAGGGAAGACGACACAAAAACAAGATAGTCAAGCACTAGAGGCTCATTAATCACCCCCTACCTCGCTCTCCTGCCTTCATCCACACATCCACTTGTCCAGCCGTCAACTTCAAGGGGTCACCGTTCCCTGGCAACCCGTTGGGCGGGAGGTGTGTTGGTGATAGAGGGGCCAAAGGTGGGGAGGGGCAAAGGTGGAGAAGCAACTGTGTTAAGAAGAAGGGAGGGGTGATCAGGAGCCTTTTTGAAGACCTCTAAGGATGAATTCAAGCACTGATTGGGGCTTTTGAAGACGTCATGGTAACCAACACGTGATAGTACCAGCAGGTTTAGTGGTAGGGGTAGGACAGGGGACAAGTATCAAGAACATAGAGGAATAATATTTAATTTACTCTACAACAACCACATATTCACCATTGATTAATTCCAGCATTTCAGTTCAATTAGAAAGAAAGAGCATTCCAGCTAATGTGTAGCCCTCCCATTGTCTTTAAATTATGTGACTGAAACATAAATTGGCTCTTTAGCACCATCATCAGTTTGCTTGTTACTAAGACTGTTGAGTTCTAGTAGGAGGTCGCACAGGGGTACCGCAATGACAGTGGAACAATCACAAGGAGCTGGAAAGGCATGAAAGAGATGAGAAAGTGAAAAATATGAGAAAGACCTTACAGACGGGCATAAATGACTCTTGTCCTGAGAAATGGTCTGCACCTGAAGGACCTAAAATTGCTTTTATTGCGGATAGAAATGTCTCTGAGTGTGATTGCAATGTTGAAGGCAGGTCACGTTTCAGCCCAATAAGTGCTATTTTGATCTTCTTATCCCCCAAACTCTCGATTCCTGAAGGAGTCCAGGTCTAGGCCAGCCCATTTAGGTATTGGTGTTACGGTGTCATTACTATTTTTAGATATCCTTCTTAACTGCCTACCCAATTAACATCTTCTTGTTGCATCGGGACATAAAACTGTGGCTTATGGAACACATGGAGTGTTTGAGCTTCTCAAGCATTGGGGAGTGCTGGAGGGCTGATTGTATCTTTAGTTTATATCCCTGCTCTAGTGTGTGTCTCTGTGTGTGTGAGGCAAGAAAGGCTGCCACTTCTAATCCACCGGAATAAGTGTGAGTAAAAAACAGCTACTCTAAATCTTCACTAAGAGGCTATATCAGCAGCAAAGTGGCAGTTTTGGGGATTTCCATGGTTTGATTATGTAACTGCATATGACTCAGCAAGCCTGATAGAAAAGGCCTGATAGAGAAAAAAGGCAATAGCAGCAAAAATAGATATAATCAGAGAATATGTGTCATGAGGTTTTCTTTAGACAGAGGGACCATCTTTTTAGTAAAATAATTGAGTGAATGCACTGTGAAAATGTAAAAGGCTGGCTGATATACTGGGATCAGAATCAGAGTTGTAAATAAAGACCAACAAAACGCAGTGATATAATGAAGCACTGGATAGCACTGGACATTTAAAATGTGCTTGTTACCCAACACCAGCTTAATGCAATTTATAAGGAAACCAAAACTAATGTGGCCTTTTTGTTACACATAATGGAGAAAAGCTATTATATTATATCATATTATGTGTATTTCTTGCTGATGGTGTCTATTTGCTTTTAAACAAACTGTGGGCGAATTGGTTTTTTGAAATTAATTTATGCTTCCTCAAGGAGTTTTGCAATACGCATAAAAAGGACTACTCCAGGCATTTCTATCAAGTGGAGACTCTGTTTCAAAGCTTTGAACACAGTCATGTGATGTTTACACATGTTTAAAAAATGGTTTATAATTAGGATTTTTTTCGGACATCCTTATATCATGTAAAACAAATGCCTATTGTTGGCATCCTAACAAAATGGCATCATCATATTTTTGTGATAGTGATGTTTTTTTCACATGACCCGTTCTACTCTGCGATGATTGGCCTAACCTAATATTTGTACCCTTGCCCTGACCAATCACATTCATAATTCCTCAACATAACTAAACCAAAGAAGCCATTCAGAACAATGTGCCTTTGGAACAATGGGTGTTTGTTTTTGGTATAATGGTCCAATCTTTTGGGGTTTTGTGATAATTGGATGGCGAACCAATGGGCAGTTCCTAAAGAGGGCGATATCAATGTAGATAAGGTTGATTTAAAGTCAGTGGAGAGCATTCAAGAAATGTCACCTGGATTAAAGGAAAATCAACATTAGGAAATTACTTTTACCCTCTTTAGTGCTTAGTAACTTAATTCTTCTTTTCCCTTAAAACTGTTAACAGTCAAGAACTAAACGGCCATCATCACAGCAGCCAGCAGGGGTGGATGCAACATAGGATACTTGAATGCAGTTGGTTACTCATTGAGTTTAATAGAGCAACATAGCGATCAGGATAGAAAGGGAACAACTATATCCAGCTATTTTAAGACCTGGAAATTAGGTTCAAGATTGAACCAATCAGAGAGTCAGAGGTTAGCAAAGCAGCGTGATGCAATGAATTGCTCTTGATGCACTCTCTGGGGAAATTACACTACAATACAATGGCAAGTATTCCTACAGGTACTTACAGAGATGGAGGAAAAGGGAATCTGCTATAGCTTTTGAAGAGATTCATCTATAATTACATTGATATGAATTCCGGCTACATTAGTGGAATGTGAAACACGAAGAGCAAGGGACAATCACAGTCTGATTCTCACGACAAGAGAGCCCACACCCTTAGGAATGTAACTGAAAAAACATAACTGAAGGTCAATATCTATTTGAAAGCTGCTATTTTCTGTCAGAAAACGTGACTCTGACAGATTAAAAACCTTGCTAGTTACACACACCTTTTGGTGATTGTACAATTAAAGGTCGACATTTGTAAGTCAAATGCGGTACACCAGTGTTTCGTGTCTGACAGGGAGATGCTCTTTGGTCAAGTTTCAATCTTTGTAAGACTATAAAACTGTTATGTAAAAGGTTCAAGCGGAATGAAACCAAAGAATGATGCTGGGTATTTGTCCATAAGCAGTCTATGTCATTTGTGGGGGGGGATGCGTCATCATCATGAACATCTTGAACTAAAGAAACAACACTGCTATAATACTGTATAAGTCAGATAGTTATTTAGCTTGTGTGACTAAGACATTGATTCTGCACAAAACTACTACAAACTGCATAGCGCTTTCATTTTTATTTAGATGTGTAGTGACATTTTTTCACATAATTCTTTCATATTTAAATTGTGAATGTATTCTGTTTTAGATGTTGCCTGCATATTGTCCCACTATGCACCATTACACCAAACAACATTCCTTGTACGTGAGACTGAACGACTATAAACCAGATGCGTATTCTGATTCTTATCATCGCCTGGAGATTCCCTACACTTTCCCATTGTTTTGGTGTGATTTACATCAATTTTAACAGTTTGGTCCAGTCTTTCCGCTGTCTTGAGTGTTGCTTTCAGCCTCAGCAGGCCACATTTCTCAGCAAAAAAAGCTCTAACGAACCCACACTTCTTGCCTGACACCAAACCGTAAACAGGGTTTAAATTGGAAAATAACTGCTGAGGACGGAGTGTGAAGTCTTTCTGCTGAAGATCTATATATTTCTAGCTTAATGGCTCTTTAGCTATATAACTAAGCATATCTGGCCAAAGGTATTAATCAATACATCTACAGTGTATATTATTATTTCTAAAAGTGGAGACCAAAACAGAGCTAAAAGTTATTTGCAAATAAGCATGTTCACTATTATGCGCTCCTTATTGATTTAAAATGTGAGATTTCAAAGTATTTAAACGCTTTCTGCTGTCCTCAAGTGGCCAGATATTGCATTATTTTGAGTTTCACCTGTTGCCCTTAGCATTTTAACATTTCTATGTGCAAAATCCAATAACTTGTCTTGTGTCTTCATGCAAATTTTAAATATGCAAGTCAAACTAATATTATTTAAATATAAATGAAATGTTGTGACCAGGGGAGTGTATCAATCTCCAGGCCTTACAGAAAAAAGCATTACCTAATGTCCAATACTTTAAAATAAATCCTACAGTTAGCACTTGATCCTATGGGATGATGCTGTAGATTAGAAGCACAGTGAGAGAGATATGTTACTGCTACCATCTAGTGGCCAAATGTATGCAGCACACTTTTTATATGGAGATGAATATCAATGTACATTCCCTTGTCTTCTCTAAAATCACACTTGTTATTTATTAACGCTTATCTCACGACTTATCAACAAAGATCTTTTACCATTTTACATAGTTCTATTATTGAAGTACTGGGAATAATAAAATGGTAAGCCTAATATAGTTTATGAAACAACTTTGTTTCTTTAAAGAAACTTTTCATACTACTGTTGAGACTGAAAAACAGTTCTAATGCTGACGGTTATTGGTTTCCATATAGTATTACTAATCTGAAAATATTGTGGTAAAATGTATAGATGATAGAGCTAAATATGTAAAAGTAAGACATTTGCTGTCTTTTTGCAGGGGGGATCATGGAAAGCAGTTCACCATTAACCCATGAAACATTTATGAACATATAAACCAAAACATTAAAAGTAAAAACACTAGATTCAATTATTTATTTATTTTTAACTCTAAAAGTTTATGATCAAACGACAGAATTCTCTAACATCTGCAAACATTAAAGATCCACTATTATGTTTCAATATATAGGTCTCAGATAATTATGTACAAAACATATCTCTGAAGGGTTTGGCAGAAACACCAAACAAACCCTTTGTAGCATTCCACAAACCCCTCTGTTTCAGCCCTGTTTCAAAAGTGCTGACTCTGGCCCAATCCCAAACCACTCCCTCGACCCTACCCCTCCGTGACGGAGTGAACTCCGTCTGTAGCCACACTCGCAGCTCAACGAGGCTCCCTCCTGTCAGATGGAGGGAGTAAATACAGCAGCAAGCTTTGGGACGGACTCCCTCCTCTCCGGCAGAAACAGGAAATGCCGTAACTGTATGTAACAACGGTTTCAAATCAGCATCTCTTAGACAAAAAAATGTAAATTAATAACTCAATTAAAACTCCAAACATATTTAATTTTGTTACTTTTTTGTAAAACTATTTTAGTTTTAAACCTGATGTTTATAAGCTTCTTAGTTTTTGCAGCAGTCTGTAAATATACACATATACATTATAATAAAATGCACACATTTACCTTTTTCTAGACTAAACACAGGTATGGTCCTAAGTTAAACACATGAGGCTATCATGAGGTTGTTAACATCGCAGTTTATCAGTGGATGTTTGCTGGAACTACTTGTAAACAGCGTGTTTCCTGACGGACACACACAGCATTGACTCCGGTCAGGTAGAGACCGGTCTCAAGTCAGCACCGATGCAGACTCGCTGTTCGACGGCTTGACAGCCCACTCCCCCTCCACACCGCTCCACACTCGTTGGTTTGGAACAGCACTTAATATGGCGGACCCTCCGCGCGAACGCGCAAACGGAGGGGTAGGGTGTAGGGGGTGATTTGGGATTGGGCCTCTGTGTCTGTAGCTTTAAATGCTAATGAGCTGTTGCTGGCCACGCCCCTCTGTGAAGTGATTGGTTTAAAAAACACAATGGTGCTCTGGGAGGAGAAAAAAGTGACCAAAATCTAATCAGTTCATTCTAGGTTTTTGTATGGATGGTTCAGGACAAAATGAGAGAATCTTTTTTCCTGAAACTTTCCCAATCTTTTAAAGGTAGTTTGAGAAACCGGCTCGAGATACACTTTTTGTTATATTCCATGGAATGCTCTTAACATCCCGATAGCAATGAATATCTTAAGTGCTTTGACAAAAAATCCATAAAAAGATGTCACCTGTTGGTCGTACTGTAAAAGCAGATGGTTTGTTGTGGAGCGGAGGTTGCGTGTGGAGGTTTGTGATGTGAGAAGTTCCTTCAGGTATGGAGGAGCGTTCCCATGGGTCAGTAGTGCAATCTTGTATTAGATCCTGAATGAGACAGGAAGCCAGTGGAGGGAATGAAGGACGGGTGTGATGTGGTTGTATTGTCTCTCACCCTCATTCAGCGAGTCTACGGCAACTGGTCTGTACGTATTGGAGCTTCTGAAGGCTCCCGCTAGGAGTCCCGATGAGGAGAGCGTTGCAGTAATCAAGCCTTGAGGAAACAAAGGCATGGACAAGTTGTTCCGCATCTGACAGGGAGAGTGTGGGACAGAGTTTTCCAATGTTCCTGAGGTGGTAGAAGGAGGTTTTGCACAGGTGTTTGATGTGGGTGTCAAAGGTCAGATGTCTGTCAAATCTTACACCCAGGTTGGTAACTGCTGTGGAGAGTGGTATGTTTTGGCCAGAGAATGTAATGTGGGTTATGGGGGATGACTGGACCTGGTTTGGGGTTCCAACTAAATTAGCTTCTGTTTTGGAGCTATTAAGCTGCAAGAAATGGTGTTGCATCCAAGCCTTTATCTCCTCAATGCAGGCGTTAAGGGATGTTGATGGGAACGGTGATGATGATATACTGTGTCTGTGTGTTTTGAAGCATTATAAACTGCAACTACACAGAGAGGTGGCCAAAAGTAAAGGATAAAGGGTCTTAAGCTGCGTTCACTAACACTCAATCACACTCACAAAAACACACGACGCCCACACTCAGGCCCCTTGCCTGTCAGGTGAGATGACTCTCTTCTTCTCCGCTGAGGCCCCCTGCTAGGCTCTTGACCTTTGGCTGGAGGACTCCCTGCCACTTTGCAGTGACAGTCCAAACAGATTGACTCGAGTGATTGACCTTGTCCATCCCCTCTGGACATCTGCACGCTTACTCAGTGAAGACAATCAATCTTTTGAACCGCCTGCCATGCAGTGAAACACCATGAGAGGGAGCTGAGATACTCTAGAATCTCTCAAATGCTCTTGCTCGTCTTTCCTTTTTCCGTCTTTCCATCAGTTCTTTCCGCTTGTCTCGAGTGTCCAAATTTCTCAGCGTGTGTGTGTGTGTGTGTTTTTCTGCATGCTTGCCTGAGTGTGTGTGTGACTCAGTGTGTACAGTATGTGTGTGCGCACGTGCCTGTTCCGCTCTCTGTTGTGGAACAAATTACACAGCGGCTGGGGAGCCAAATGACTAATCAGTGGTACACAGATTAAAATCCAATTGCTGCAATTTGAAGCCACACAGGAGTAGTATGGGAAATTAACTACTACAGTGTCTGCGCTGCCGTCTCCACCAGGCATACCTGTTAGATGTTGATCTTTTAATTAGCGCGGCCCATAGAAACTTTAGATCAAAGATCTTTTTGACACTTAAATTCATTGACATCAGAATTCGAAAGAGTATATGTGCAGTGTCTTGTGGCATTTTAAGAGTTAAACAGCAGATTGTCTGAGCTGTAATCTATGCGTGAAGGACAAACAAAATGGAGAAGAAAGGTAGAGCAAAGCACAGTTGGTGGTTAATTTGCTCATATTCACCAGGAGGGACGTTAAGAAGATCAAGTGCTTGTGATGCTGCCGCGAGGATGGGATGTCTGCAGCCGCTCATTCACCATCACTGTATCATCCCCTGCCCACAATAACCACTTATCAACCACAGGATAAAGTGGCTATTGCCGGGGTTTACTATCCCGACTTGGAATTGGATTGAAAGCGCCGCTTGTTTATTTTAAACTACAGCCCAGCAGACAATACATTTCTCCTTCCATAAAAAAACACAGTCAGGGGAAGAATGAATAACGTGAATAATGAGCAAAGTCCTGTCCGAACCCACTCAGCCCTGTAGGTGAAACCAGGCTTCCGTCCTTATTATATATATATATTTTTTTTTCTTGGATGTAGCCACCAGAAGTGCAATATGAGCTTAAGCAGGGCTGAGACACAACATGAACGCTTGCCTGGAATTATGTCAATGGCAAAAAATAATCTCATTTTGTCTGGAAGTGTAAAAAATCCTGTTAGCATGGCTGCGGTGTGTGTCTTTGTGTTGACTGCCTTATGGCAGGCAGGAGACGTGCGCTCAGGCTGTCGCTGAAACCATAACAATTGCGCTGGAACATTTCATTGGGAATGAATAGAAACACGCCACGTTTACCTTTTTCTTTTAATTTGACATGTTTCAGTTTTGGATCACACTCACAAAGGACTGCCTTGTTTTTTCGATTTTTTTTTAAACCAGTGTGGAAAATGCTCTAAAAGCCAAATTTGACAGTTTTCTCACCCTGCAATGGGTTGACGTAACACATGTGCTCTTATACAGCAATGTTCTGCATATCCTCCTTCAGTGGCAGAACTCAACATACCTGGGTTCTGCCTCAGCCCCTGTGGACATCGAGCATCTCCACTGGGGCAGATCCCAGAACAGATGCCTCGTTCAGGTGTCTCTGTGTGGCTTCATAGAGAGGAGAGAATGTGTTCAGGGATTTTTTCAACCATGCAGTAAAACCCTCTACTTTATCTTTATAAGCTCACTTCTCCAAAGTCCGGCCGGCTGTGTGAAGCTCAAAGAGTTAGCACTGATCCAAGAGGGTCAATAGTGCATTGTCCTGGAAGACCGTCTCCCGAAATTCGGTCGTTCAGTCCCTCATCACTGCCCCTGACCAGCCACTGCACCGCAACCTACTCTCCTCCGGATGTGACCGTGGAGAATTGGGGGCCGCAGTTTACCTGGCTGGTAGGGCACACTCAGACACGCTTACCCCGTGGAGAGTGTGCATGGAAAATAGTGAGGAAGGGGGTCAGATACGTGCTGACCCACAGCCCCCCCCCATTACCAGTCCTGTGTTGCTTCAGCAAGCACAAATGATGAGAAGGAGCCAGACATGTCCAAGAGATAAAACCTTATGAAGGGGCCTGGCGTGGACCAAGACGCCGCCGTGCCCATGTCCTCCACACTCACACCGTTAAATAAGGCTGTTGACACAGCCATACCCCGTGTAGAGTGTGCACGGACCCCCGTGGGGAAGGCTCTCCCGCCTGTCCGTAGGCATTTGAGATGCACTCGCAGAGCCATCCTGCCAGGCGTTTCTTGGACAGAGCTTTACCGGCCACGCCACCCCCAAAGCACACAAACAGTCGTTCAGTGCGCATAGTGGCAGCCGTGCGCTCCACATAACATGCTAGCGCACGCACCGTGCAGAGGAGGTGCAGTTTAGCTTCCCTGGCCCCACCATGGGGTGGAAGATTAAAGCCCCCCTGAATAGCCCTTGACCTGAACGAGCTCCTTAGGCTCTTGGGAGCAAAGGAGGGGTTCGGTCTGAGTGTCGCCCCTCTACGGTCACCCCGGCTCAACAAGCAGCTTGGGTGCACCGACAGAGTGGTCAGTTCTGACACTCTCCTGGCCGAAGTTAAGGCAAGTAGCAACGCTGTCTTCCATGACAGTGCTTTCAGGGAGGAGAGCTCCAGAGGCTCAAATGGTTCTGTGACCAGAGCCTCGAGCACCAACGGCAGGTCCCACTGCGGGGTGGAGGCGTGCACTTGGCGCTGCCTCCTGACCCCCTGCAAAAAACGCGACATACTGAAGGCTGACCTGCCGTCAAATCCCTCATGGCAGGATGAAATGGTTGCTGCATACACCTTAACTGTGGAATGAGCAAGACATCTGTCCACCAGTAAGACAGAATAGAGCCCATTGTACAAGATAGGGGCTCTAGACTCCACTCCTCACACCATCGCTGAAATCTCAACCACTTTGGCCTGTAACAGGCTGTGGTGGATCCTGCTCTTGCTGCCTGGAAAGTCTGAATAACTTTTTCAGACAGTCCCCCCTGTCTCAGCTTGTCCCTCTCAGGAGCCAAGCATGGAGAGGTTGGCCCAGAGTGGGTAACGCCCCTATTGCACCTGCTCCCTGAGACATCGCCCCACAGAACTGAGGAATCGCCCAGGGCTGGTCCACCATCATCTGTGTCACCTCTGCGAACCACGGTGCCAAGCGGCGACCTGGGGCCACTAGGATGACTGACAGATGTTCTCATCCCACCCTCTCCAGGAGGGGGAGAATGCAGCGGTGAAAAGGTGTAGAGCAGCTATCTTGGCCATGGCTCGTGTGCAAACGTGTTCACCCCCAAAAGGTGGATTGTCCTGCCGAGTCAGGGAGAACCACCATCCGTCTTGACATGAGGCCGGCCGCCCTGTTCTCCAGTCCCGGAATGTGGGGGGCCTTCAGAGATAAAAAACATTCTGAGGCCCCCAACCACAGGTTCTCCGCTGTGCTAAACAGGGCGACTCCGCCCTGCCTGTTGATGCAAGCCACTGTGGTGTGTTTGTCGCTCCTCACCAGCACCTGTTCGCCCTGTAGTAAGGGTTTGCAGTGCTGTAGGAGCGGTACTACTGCCCGTAGCTCTAGAAGCTTGATGTGCCGATTTTTTGCCAGAAGCCAGCCACCACCTATAGCTCTCTCTAGGCAGGTCCCCCCCATCCTGCCACGGATGCGTCTGTGACGACCGTGATGTAGGAGGTCACTCGCCCAGTTGAGCCCCCCTCAGCAGATGCTCTGGGGACCAGTGGAACCACAAAGTGAGCAGCCGCCATGAGAACCAAAGTCTGCATGATGGTCAAAGCTGTCACCGTCGGCCCTGACGCAGTCTGCAAACTGCCTGAAGCAGGGATGCTTGTCTGATTTCTGTCAGGGTGGCATGTAGTCTGCCTGCATCGAGCAAAACCCCCAGATATTCTACCTGCTGATGAGGTATGGGGCAGCTCTTCTTCCAATTGACCGCAAAACCCAACTTGGTTAGGTGTAGGATTAATTGGGCTGTGTGAAACATTGCCCATTCCCTGGACCTGGCCATGACTATGAGGTTGTCTAGATAAAAGAACACCCTCATGCCACGGTCGCACAGCGTCTGAAGCGCTGTGGCCACACATTTGCTGAATGTGGGTGGGGATAGGGAGTAGCCAAACGGCGGCGGCGGCGGCGGCCACACCGTGGACCAAGCTACTGATTCGGCCTTGCGGCCAAATAATCACTCTGATCTGGTGAGGCGGGGGCATCTCTAGCAATGAGTGAGATGCCCACACACCCGTGTTTATTTGCAGCCGCCCTGTCATGCGGCAGCGGGGCAGAGCTCTTTTCAGCTCTCTGCCCAGCCTGCTGCCTGCTGGGAGCAGCTATGCTCCGCCACAATGGTCATCACCCAGGGGGAAGTACAGACCTGGGCGGTGGACTTCCATCGACGCCGAACCCGGAAGTGCCTGACAATGGCAAACGGAGCCATCCGCCCCGCTGGAATGGCGAACGTGAATGGCGAACGTGAATGGCACCGCCTCGGCCATATCCCGCTATTTAAGCCAGGGCACGAAGGACAGGAAGTGGCGACTCCATGGAGGTATGATAAGTCTTTCTTCTTCTTTCAAACGTTTTTACTTTCTCTGCTTCAGTTGTTGCTCGCTCGCTGAAGAGAAAAGGATGACGGGAAGGCGTGACCGCCTTATATACGGTGGACTTGTGCATACATTCGGGTAGGCCCGCCCCGGGGGCCGGCTACGGTTATAATAATAATAATGGGTTTAAATTATATAAATATTTATTATAAATATCTCAGTAAGTGAATGCTCGCATAGTATGGTTGAGAAGTAGTACCCATAGAGTCCAGTAGAGGGTGGAGCCTGTGTGAGATATAACCAGCACGAGTAACAGTTAATTAAAAAAATTCAGTTTGGTTTAAATGCTGTAGATTAACACAGCTGTTAATGTGTTGAAACGGAGCTCACGGCTCATTTTGGAAGCAGCCCAATAAGACCAATAAGTCAAGTCCATACAAGTTGTACAATTTAAAAATTTGTCCAAATAGTTGCACATATCCTGTTAACCTGGTCTTGATGTAAAAACACATCAATAAATGCCTAATTTTGCTACTTTAAGTACTTTTTTTTGCCTTGTGTCCCAGCACGTTTGCAGCTTCAACTGCTGGCCATGCTGGGAAGCAGGTCAAATACACAAACTGACTTCCCCTACCACTTACACTCTCCACTCAGTTATATCTTGAAAAAGGCCAATATATCCAACAGATAAAAAAGTAAAAAAGTAACAAAGATTTTCTCAGAACAATTACTCTTCAACGTCAATGAAACACATGTCAAACCAAAGATGGTGCAGAATGTCCTGTCACACTCTCCTCTTCTGGCCACCAGTTGTTTAGTCTGGTTTTGACTTCAATGGAAGACATGTGTCTTAATTGGAATAATTCAACACTTTTTTTGGTACACCGTACGTGCTTGTCATTGTTGTTTTCTATCTTTAATAGTGCTAAGAAGATTGCCTATAATGTGTTGAGCATGTATTTTCCACATTGTTAAAGAACACTATGAGCTGGTTAGCATCAAAGTATCGAAGTTACAGGCTGTGATCATCGAGGATTGACATATGTAGGATTAGTTTCCGTATTATCTGCCTGAGCCTCCTACATTGCATGTACAGAAAATAATGATTTCAGAATGTCGTGATTATAAGCTTTTATTTAGTCGTATAGCCATCAGGCATGCCACTGTCAATAAATCATTAAATCACTGTGGCTCGGGGCTCGGTCAAAGAACCATCCAAAAGCCATTACTCCAGATGGTGCATTAGGCTGAATATCATTATGATGATATCATCCCCCACAGGTCCTTTCTTTATTCTGTCATTTTCATCATATTTTATGGCTGACCATCACACCACCATTTTGCCAGGTGGTCTTCAATTTACCGCACGTATCGTTCTTACAAAGGCAATTTTTTATATTTCTTTGCACTAGATCAAACACTTTGAGCAACTTGTTCCTTTTTGAAAACCCTTCTCAGTGTATTAAGGAAAGCTCTTTACAATCCTCAACCGAAAAAGAGGAGGACAGCTCCTCAGGCTGAAACATTTGACTTTCGAAATGTACCCATCCATTAGTGGGAGAAGACGGAGTTGCTCGTGCTTTTATCAAGGCTTCTTCTTCTCTTCAGTGTCATGCTCTACTGGCCTTCCACACACGCAGCCCTCTTTTGTGTCTTCATTATAGCCACTGCTGAAAGAGTTGACTTTGACGTTGTTGAGCTTTTGTGTGTGTTTGTATACTTGTAAGAGAGTGACTGGCTTCAATAACATTTAAGGGAACCTGAAGTAGGTGGTATTTAAGGGTAGTGTGTGTGTGTGTGTGTGTGTGTGTGTGTGTGTGTGTGTGTGTGTGTGTGTGTGTGTGTGTGTGGATCATTCATTAGCTAAACAACTGACCTTTAGAAAGCACGCATCAACACACACTCTCACTGACGGCCAGTTATCCACACACACACACACACACACACACACACACACACAAGCTATGAGTCCTTTTCAGCGGGGCACAAAAGGAGCAGTCTCATGGCACGCCGTCACCAGCTGAGCTGTTACAGAACAGTGCTCCGATGGCAACGGGTGGGGGGGGAGGAGATGCAGGCGGAGGGCATGGAAGTAAGAAAAGGATAGGGGGGAGGAGGTGGAGGATGGAAAGTATTGAGAAGGAGGGAGGATTTCAGGTGTTATTAATGAGCTAACGGAGGCAGGATACGTGAGGAGGTGGACAGAGGATTGATGGGGTGGTTGGCACAAAGAAGAATATAGAGGGATATAAAGGAAGAAGAGGACAAGGAGGAGTGTTTCTGTAACCGTGCTGAGTTTCCCCTGTGATGCAGAGAGTTTGGGGAACCTGCTTAGCATTCTTCCTTTCTCTCACACTCACTCTAACTTTAGAGCTGGCTCAGCAGAGAACACAAAGATGTTAAAGTGGAGTGATTAATTTAGGATGCAGTGAACACACACACACACACACACACACACACACACACACCAGCACCCGAATGGGTGTAGTAGTTGTAGAGAAATGGCCTTTCAAACTCAAATGTATCCTTATGCAATATCCACCAGGTCTCACAGTTTTGTATCAATACATAATAAAACATGTCAGTTCAGGCTTTTCAAAAGGGCACTGCTGTAACTACCAGTCAAGATGCTGTAAATATCAAAATTAAAAAGAAGTTCAAACAAATAGTTCAACATTTGAGAAATGTGCTTATTTGCTATCTCGCCTAGAGTTAGATGGGAAGATCAATACCACTCTCATTCATTGTCAGTCTGTTAAATATGAGGCTACAGCAAAGGGATGCTTAGCACAAAAAAATAAACTTGAGCTAAGCTCTGTCTTGGTTTGGATAATACCATTAGAGCACTTCACAATAGTCTAGTACACTGTGTACATCACTGAGGTAGTTTGTGAGGCATTTTTGCACTTATGACAAATGACATATTCAACATTTGACGGCTTTTTTCAAAATGTCTAACTGATTGTTGCCCTCCAAAATATCTGCTAGCTTGTTTGCTCACTTGAAGATGTTGCTAATAATTTTTTTTTAAAAACCTACATAACGTAGCCAATAAAAATAGCACAGTGGTCCTGTGCCGCCATTTTCACAAGTTGGGGGTCCTGCCCCTTTTACTAAGTGGCTAACATGACCATCACGATTGAGAAGTATATAATGTTCCACTCTATTTTATTGACATTTATGACTAAACCATTAAGGTACTCGTAGTGTATCGTGCCATACATTGTCAGTATAAAGAACACAAATTAAGACAGTACAGCGATGCTAGCGCCCTATGATGCTGTTCAGGCACAGTGGTGCTTTTAGCTAAATGCTAAATGCTAATAGAGACAATACCAACATGATGACTGTAAACAGGTATGTTAACAATGTTCACTCTCTTAATTGATCAGGAATCACACATTATTGTGTATCCCATTGGCAATTAGCACTCACATAAAGCCAGTAGTTTTGCACGTTATTGCTTATTAACCAATGCGGTGCAGATAATTTTTTTCTCACATTGACCCTATTCAAAGGTCCCATGTCATGGCCATTTCTACTGATCATAATTACATTGTTGAGGTATACTAAAATAGATTTATACTGTGCAATGTTCCAAAATCGCATTGGTTTCTCATATAGCATCTCTGTATAGTATGTGTATACAGCGAGACACAGCAAAACCCAGCCCGAAACCAGTCTGAGAACACACACCTGCAGCCTGGCTGGGAGTTTGTGCGTGTGCTCACACAAAGACTCACAGCCTCGCCGCGTCCCGCCGTCTCAGGGAGAAGAAATCGGCGGAGCTGCAGCTGAAAAAAGATTGAGTGTGTGTGTGTGTGTGTGTGTGTGTGTGTGTGTGTGTGTGTGTGTGTGTGTGTGTGTGTGTGTGTGTGTGTGTGTGTGTGTGTGTGTGTGTGTGTGTGTGTGTGTGTGTGTGTGTGTGTGTGTGTGTGAGGAAGTCTTAACGTAACGGCTCAGCGGATTGATCCATTTGGACCAATTGGTCCATTTGGGTATGGGCACATCACAGAACAGGAAGAAAACAATGGAAAAAGAGGAATCTCCTGCAAGGCATTCTGGGGCAGCATAGACAGGTCTTTCCTGTGTTAGAGTTTTACTCACTACAGGGTTTTCTTTGAGGGTTTGTGACTCTGCAGACCGTTTACATGCATAAAAAGCTACATAACACACAAGGGGACGGGTAATAACCGGAAAAGCATGACATGGGACCTTTAAGTGAAATAACTGCATCAATCCTGGTGCGGAAATGCATTTCCGGATCAAACTCCATGGTAATCCATCAAGTAGTGTTGGGATTGTTCAATAAAAAAACATTAAATGTCTATTTCAGCGTGGTCCTAGAGAAAATGTCATCTTTGATGCATCTATTCCTCTCTCCATGTCGCTCAATTGACTTATTATCTGATCCTCGTGTTGTTAATAAAGGCAGATTGGGGCTTAGCTGATTAGGCAAACCCAAGGGGACAAAGGAAATAAGCAGCACTCAAGACACATACCTGCTTTCATACATTACTGCCTGCCTCCGCTGTGTGTTGGTCTCCTGCCCACTTCTGAATTGTGCAGTCAGATTGCTGCCTATACCTGTCGCCTCAGCTCCTCAAAACAACTCCTCTTCTTCAGCTTCCCTGACCACCACACTTTCAGAAAAACGCCAGCATTAACACCTCAGCCCAGAGCACAGGAAGTGAATCAAACGCCCACCGGTATTTCCGGAAAGAAACCGGTACCGGTGGAGCGATGTGTGTGGTGGGCACTGTGATGAGAATTGGACCGCTCTCCTGGCGTGGGCAGCATCATGTCCTCGCTGCCACCAGAGCCCGCGGTGCCGTGCGGGGCTGGCTGGCAGGCTCGGGGAAAAGGACCCATCTGTTGTATGAGATTATTTCAAACCAGATACAACACAGGATGTCACCTGTTTGGAGGGATTCAGGGGAGGTGGGATTATGGGGGGAAGCGTGGGAGGGGGGTATGGAGGTGAATTTCTCAAGACAACATGTGTTGTCTCATCCTATCGAGTCATAACTGTATTCATGTGTTTTTAATGTGATTCTATTTCACTGTACATCTGCCAACCTATACATGTGCTTATAGTCAGCATAAAGAGACTCTCTAAGGAGAAGAGGTCATGCTTTAATGTATTTTATTTTACTCCATACATTGTTGTTGCAGTTGTTTCATGTATTATCTTCAATAATCTGGATTTGTTCATTTTTTCAACAGTATTCATTGCAGTTGCAACAACTCAATCTCCCCAATAGATCATGAAAGTGATCTAGTGTATGCCACCAAAATGAGTAAACAAAACCTCAAGCAGGCAGTGTTTACCTAGTGTCACCTTTAAATCAATGTCTTCAATGTATGTTGTGTTTAGAGCAGCTTTACTTCAGGAGTAGTGTATTTGATCCAGTCCAGTATTTAATGAATTAAATCTATAATGGGCTATTACATAGTTAAGTCAGTTCAGGAATAGGTGTGCTCTTGATTTATAGTTAGGTGGAGAGTTAGGATTTTGGGTCCGAGTGGTTTCTTTTTCGTCCCAACTTTTATAGAGGATCAATGTTTTCATTAACCATAACTGTGATGTTTCCCTAAACTGACTCAGTTGGCTTGAACACGTCATGATGCAGGGTTTGAATTGTCAAATATCGACGTTCAAGGCTGTTGAACGGGACGTTGTATCCGACCTCAAATTGAATGAGCAACCTTTCCTACTACTCAATATAAAGTTTTGGTTAAAGTGCCCGGACTTTTAGTCAAGTAAAACATGGGGAAATTAAAACAGGATGATGTTAAATGAATATGATCAATGCTACCAAGAACCTTTGACACTGGACAAAATAAAAAATAAAATGCTGACCAGGTTTGGTGTCACCTGACATTTGAGCCTTTTGGCCCTTTGCTAAGTATATCTTTGCTATTACCTTTCCATAAGTTAAAATAACTAACTGTTGGCTCGTTTAGACACCTGTCGAAACGCTTGACTGCTCATGTTTCTAGCCCTCTCTGACGTCATTGTAGCATGTCCTCAGATCTCAGCAATTAGACCTTTATCGTAATAAACTTGTTTTCTCTGAAAGTTTCACTCTCAAAGTCAAACAAAGGGTAGATAAATGGTAAAAACAGGAGTAAAATGCAGAGCAAGGTGCAAGTACGTCAGATCCTCAAAGTAGTGCTGAAGGAGTCGGACCTTCGGCCAAGGTTAGAGCGAAGCACCACCTGCATCCTAATGGCTGTAAAACAGAGTCCCTGCCTGCAGGTGATGAATGAGTGTCATGTCAGGAGGGAAGGAGAAGGGGGAGGAGGAGGGGGAGGTGAAGAGGAGGACGAGGAGGAGGAGGAAGAGAAATTTGGCTCTAGAGAGGCTGCCCACAGGATGCTCAGGCACAGACCTCAGGAAGCCCTAACCCCTCCACTCTGCCATCTGTGGCCTGTGTGTGTGTGTGTGTGTGTGTGTGTGTGTGTGTGTGTGTGTGTGTGTGTGTGTGTGTGTGTGTGTGTGTGTGTGTGTGTGTGTGTGGGCATGCATGCATGTTTTCTATTTCCTTACATATACCTGTATAGTTATTTATACGCCTGTGTGATTTTATGTCCCTATAAGTTTGTCCTACACACACACACACACACACACAGTCAGTACCTTTATCACCTATCGCACCTCCACCAAGAAGAACAGATGGGAGAACAGGAGAGAGGGTTCCCACGTCCGCTCCTCCACCTCTTCCAAACTCAGAAACCCATCACAGCCCGACCCTGCCAGAACAACCGTGACTCAGCCAAAACACACACACACACACACACACACACACACACACACACAC